>NC_064669.1:26940777-27060777 GCF_943734685.1 Anopheles coluzzii
ATGCTTGTATATGTAGGGCTAACTTAGCGTGGTAGCGCAACGCCGTGTATGGGCCACATGAGTTACAGCGACTTAGCTTTCCGAATCCCTAGACGAGCCGACGTTAGCCTGGAGAGTAGACTGCCAGTGGCCATCGGGAACGACGTAGCATTAGTTCGAACCATGCGGCTTGACACACACCACAAGCCCTACGCATCAAACACCACCAACACGAAACGCATCCAACATACGCTCGAGAGTGTCCACTTTCAACGCCCGAGGACCCGCAGACGGGGACCAAGCACGTCATTATGCACAGCGACCGCCCAGTGCGTCGGATGACCCGGGCACCTTCGCGGACGGCCACTGTAGTTAACTAAATGAGACTTTGGTAATTAGTAGGCACTCATGTGTGCATCGGTCGGGATTAAACGTCCGATGCGCCATATGCGTTCAACTTATCAATGTTCATGTGTCTTGCAGTTCACATTATGACGCGCATTTAGCTGCGGTCTTCATCGATCCATGAGCCGAGTGATCCCCTGCCTAGGGTTTAAAGAGTGCCTTTCGGGGCCGAGTGGCGTAACCACGTTCAAAGTTTGGTATGCAACACACTCGACCTGCAACAATGGGTTACTCAAACTTGTACAAGTACAAGTGTTGTCTCTTACGAGACGTCTTGATATGCTCTCTACAAAAGCGTACGCTAATGCAGGTACAAATTAATGTACGTCCCAGATAGTGACGATCTCTGGGAGGAAGAACCGTAAGGAACTCCCCACACATATCAAAACTACGGTTTGGGAGTGCATGTCGGCGCCGAGTGCAAGTTACCGCGTTCAAATTTTGGTATGCAGCGCACTCGACCTCCAACATAACACTTCAACCTTGTTATTACTCATTCAAAAACCACGTTAATGATCCTTCCGCAGGTTCACCTACGGAAACCTTGTTACGACTTTTACTTCCTCTAAATCATCAAGTTCGGTCAACTTCGGCCGTGCCAACTGCAACTCACGAAGGAATCGCGGAAGGTGTGCCTCCAGAGACCTCACTAAATAATCCATCGGTAGTAGCGACGGGCGGTGTGTACAAAGGGCAGGGACGTAATCAGCGCTAGCTAATGACTAGCACTTACTAGAAATTCCAGGTTCATGGGGACCATTGCAGTCCCCAATCCCTACTAAATGAGCATTTGGGTGATTTCCCGTTCCTCTCGGAATGGGGGCGCCATAAGGCGAGAACACGCTGCTGCTCACATTGTAGCACGCGTGCAGCCCAGAACATCTAAGGGCATCACGGACCTGTTATCGCTCAATCTCATCTTGCTAAACACAAGTTATCCCGCTAAGCAGGGCAAACTAAGTGACGGTCAGCCGTGAGGACACCCGCCACTCCTAACGTCAGGTGCGCCCGGAGGCACACTACTGACAGCGTTCTAGTTAGCTTGACTGAGTCGCGTTCGTTACCGGAATTAACCAGACAAATCATTCCACGAACTTAGAACGGCCATGCACCACTACCCTTAAGTTTGAGAAAGAACTATCAATCTGTCTTACCTCAATAAGTTCGGACCTGGTAAGTTTTCAAGTGTTGAGTCAAATTAAGCCGCAAGCTCCACTTCTTTTTTTTTAATGCTCAAGGATTTATTCAGTATAAGCTTAACTTATCTTACATTTAATCCTTATCTCCCTCTCCTGGACCTTTTCCCTAGCAGGGCTTGGGACCGGGAGTATATTACGCACGTGGCATCGCCTTTATTGTTTCATGGACATTTCATTCCTTTTTCATTCGCATAACGGAATTGCTCCCCCAACGCATTTTTTCATGCCATTCCTTTCGCTTTCCTCTAAACCCCCTATCCCATAATCCTCCTTGTTTAACGGCCGGAGGTAGTCGCTTCCGTGATGGCTGCCAGGGCGTCTGCGGATAGCGCCTCACGCGCTCCCTGGTTAGACGGCATCCTACGTGATACTCGGCGTAACCGCTCCATCTCACGCCTTCTCATCCGCCGTCGGATGATATCAGCTTCCGAAGGGGCTGACCTGCTCCTCCGGCTTCTACCATGTGGGACTGGTGGTAGAGTCCCTTCCCTGGCGCGTTGACGGTAGAGACGTTGCAGATACAGTCTCCGTTCGTGCCGCGCTATTATCATTCTCGGAGAAGGAGGCAGTCCGCGTCCTCTAATGGGGATGGGTGGTGGCGCTTCTCCTGCTTCCTCCGCCCGCACCGCCGCCATCAGGATGGTTTCTTCGCGTTCCCGTTCGGCTGCTGCCATTGCGGATGTAAGGCGCACTTCCGCCCGTTTCTCCGCCCTCCAGCGACCTCTTCTGGTCCGTCTGGCTCGACCTCGGTTGGATCGAAAGAGTTCCGCCACCCCATCAACCGACACCTGCTCACCATCCGGCGGACCGGCGTCTACCGCTGCTGCTCTCGTCGGTAGTGCTGCAAGGTGGGCCTGGAGATTGAGCTGTAGCTCGTCCTCACGCCAAAGCTGTTGCAACACCTTCGTAATTCACGTGCAGCTTCCTGGATGTTGTTCCACCGCTCGGGGCTCTCCAGCAGCTTCATGCCGAGATTGTCCTCGCTCACTGGATCGCTGGTGCCGTATCCCATCAACTCCACTCGGATCTCGTGGAAAACCTCGCACCGGAACAGCACATGCGCCACCGACTCAACCGACCCCGGGCACCGTGGGCATTCCGCCGATGGGGCAAAACCGCAGACATGGAGGTATTCCCGGAAGAATCCATGTCCGGTTAATACCTGCGAGAGGTGGAAATCCACCTCTCCATGTCGCCTACTCATCCACAAGTGCAAGTCCGGGATCATTCGGTGGGCCCAGACCGCGTACCGACTGGCCGTTGGAGCTGCGGCCGCCGCATCCCACGCTCGCTGCCACTCCTGGAGAGTCCCCTGCCGCTCCTCCAGCCGGATGTCCTTGCGGCTGGCGCCCGGGGCAGCTAGGAGCCTCCGATGGCATCTTGCGTCCTCCCGTACCAGCAGCCTGAACGGCACAAGGCCTGCCAGTGCGACTCCTGTCTCATATGCCACCGACACGAACGAGCTGGTGACACCGCGAGCCAGGGGCCTCTGCACCTGGGCCAGCTTCCTCTGGCACCACTGCAGATCCGTCGCCTCGGACCACACGGGGGCAGCATACCGGATGATCGACTCCGCCACTGCCGCCAACAGCCGACGCTTGGCCGCCTGGGGCCCACTGTGGTTCCTCATTACTGCGGTGACCACACCTACTACGCGGAGGGCTTTAGCCATCGACAGCTCCACGTGCGGCTTCCACGACAGGTGGTCATGGATCTGGACCCCCAGATACCGGATCGACTGTTTGCTGTGTATGATGGTGTCCCCTACGCGGAACGGCACCTTCAGTTGACCTCTTCGCAGACTGGAGATCATTACTCCTTCCGTCTTCTCCGGAGCGAGCTGCAGGTGATGGTCCTCCATCCAAGCCGCAATCGCGTCCACCGCCTGTTCAGCCACCAATGCCGCCTCCTGTGGTGTGCAACCCCGTGCCATGACCACTATGTCATCCGCATAGCCGATGACGCTAGCCCCTTCAGGGAGCTCGACCCGCAACACGCCGTCGTACATGATGTTCCACAGGGTCGGGCCCAGAATGGACCCCTGTGGAACACCTGCAGTCACTCGGCGTGTAACGGGCCCGTCTGCGGTGTCATAGACGAGCTCCCTGTTGGCAAAGTAGTCTCTAAGGATGTTGCGGAGCTGCCTCGGCACGCCTTTGTCCTCCAGCGCCGTAGCGATGCACTGCCAGCTGGCAGTGTTAAACGCATTACGCACATCCAGCGCCACAACTAGAAGGCAGCGTTTATCCCTGTTGTTTGTACGGCCAAATGACATCGCGTGACTGCCTGCATCCACCACCAGCTGAATCGCCTGCACTGTCGAACGGCCCCTCCTGAACCCGTACTGGTTTTCTGCCAACCTCGGTGATTCAGGATCCTCGATGACATCGTTTATTCGCGACAACAGCAACCGCTCGTACACTTTGCCCGGGTTGTTCAGCAGCAGAATCGGGCGGAAGGATGAAGCGAGCCCCGGTGGCTTGCCCGGCTTGGGGATCAGGGCCAGTTTCTGCTTCTTCCACTCATCCGGGAACCGCTCGTTGTCCAAGCATTCCTGGAACAACTTCTTGAAGATGTCCGTATGCTTCCGGATGGCGGCTGTCAAAGCGGCGTTTGGCACACCATCCAGTCCTGGAGCCTTCCTCGGGTTCAGCGAGCTCGCGATGTCCAGCAGCTCCTGTTCATTAACGTCCCGAACTGGTTCCTCCTCTCCCCTCTCCAGGACTTGGCCTGGTGACGCTGGCCAGTCAACCGGAGGATGCTGGGGGAACAGAGTGGAAACGATGCCCTCTAGCACCGATGAATCGCGCTCTCTCGCCGTCCAGCTTCCACTAAGGCGGCTAAGTACGTTGCGGTACCATTGTCCCGTCTCGTCTTTCGCGAGGCCCCGCAGTATTTCATCGAAATGCTCCTTCTTGCTGGTGGTGATGGCTGAGTCCAGGGCGGTCCGCACCTGGAGAAGGTCGCTGGCTGCGGCGATCTGCTCTTCCTCGTCGATGGCAGCTTCAAGGCGTTCCTTAGCGAGGAGGCAGTTCTCACACAGGACCTCGATTGCTGGCGTCCACCAATAAGCAGGTCGTCCCGAGTGACCTTGTGAAGGGAACACTCGCGCCATGGCTGCGTCACAAGCTTCCGTCATGACTCTCTCCAAGCTTTCGGCACTTGTAACCCGCTCTGTGAACGAAGCTACGTCGAGCGCTACACCGAAAAGCTCGGCGTCGAACTGACGGGTACGCCATCTCGTGCCGCTTTCTCGCGTGGAAGGACCCTCCTGTCGACGACTATCTGCCGCTGGCCGCTGGAGCAGCTCCCCTACAGCAAACCGAATGTACACGTGGTTGCTGTAAGAGTATATGCTAATAATCCTCCACCGATGCTCCGGAATGGTGTTGACTCCGGCGATGCTGCTGCTGGCGAAGGCAACGTCCATCACGCTCGGGCGAGCCACTCCGTTGCCCAGGAAGGTTGGGGCGGTGCCGGTGTTTAACACCTCCAGCCCCAAGCTGTCGACGAGCTGGACCACAACCTCTCCCTTTGCATTGGTGCGGCAACTTCCCCAAGCGGTGTGCCACGCATTGAGATCCCCCGCAAAGACGACGCGCGGGTGACCTCTCGCCAACACATCGATGCGCTGCATTACCTCCTCGAACTCAGAGACGCCCGCTGAGGGCGACACGTAGCAACATATGAAGAGAACGTCATTGATCCGGGCAGCCGCGATCCCAGACTGCGTCATGGAGACCACTTGCTGAACCGGATACGTTTTGCTGCTGGCTATGATGGCCACCTTCCCGTCCCTGTCGGCTACCCAGTTCCCATTGTTCCTGGGGACACTGTGCAGCTCCACCATCAGACAGACGTCCGCCCGCTCCATCCGCATCGTGTTGAGCGCCAGGTCTTGCGCGCTCCTACTGCGATTGACGTTGATCTGTAGCACCTCCATTTCAGTTCGAGGGTTGTCCACCGCAGGCTGTGGCACCAATACGGTGGGCGCCGCCACACAGCATGCACTTGATCTCATTGGTGCAACCCGACGCCTTGTGAGTTTGGTCACCACACCGTAAGCAACGCTTGGACTGATCCTCCCCCGTACACGTCGCGGCGATGTGTCCCCGCTCCAGACACCGGAAGCAGCGAGTCAGCTGACCCGATACTTTTCGGGCTTCATGTACCGAACAATACGTGTAGCCCAGCACCGATCGGCGATCTTTGACGAGTTCCGCTTCTGCTCGTGGGAGGCGCACTCGAGCCCGCTTCGTCATGTCTCGGCGCTCCCAAAGGTTCACGGTGGCCACCAATGACTGCTTTCCAAGAGCGGTCATGAACGCCTTTTTGATCGCCTCCTCGTCGATCATGTTGTCGATTCCAGTCAGGACGACCTCAGCCATCTCTGTCCTGACGGTTACCGATCCACTCTCCCCGATGACCTCCTGGATGATGTCCTTCAGCTTCGCGCTATCGACGTCGTGGGACAAAGGCAGCAGGAGGTGGTCCTTCGGCGTTCTTCTGCCAACCCCAATTTGCCGCTGGAAATCGGCAAACCGCGGGCTGGTCCGGATCTTCACATACATGTCCTTGTAGGACACTCCTGGGGCGGGCACAACGACGATTTCGTCCGGGCGTTTTCGTCGCTGATGAATGTCCGTCCGCTGCTGCTGCTGCCCATTTTGCTGGTGCGGCCACTGCTGATGCTGCCGGTGTGCTGGCTGCCGCTGGGCTGACTGCTGGGGCAGATTCACTCCGTTCTGTTTATTCCCACGCCGGTTTCCGCGAACGACTTCCTCCCACGTTCCTGCCTCGTCAAGTACCGCCGAGGATGCCGACTCCGCAACGCCTTGACGCTGAGCACGCACGCTCTGCTGCACCGCCGGCCATTGCTGCGCAGGTAGCCGCTGCTGCCGTTGTTGTTTCTGCTGCTGCTGACGCCACCTTTGGCGCTGTTGATCTTCCAGCTGTTGCCGCTGTTCTTGTCGTTGCTGGCTTTCCATCCTCCGAAGCAGCTCCTGCTCTCGCTGCAGTTCCTGCTGGCTCTCTAGCCGAGCTCCGCTGGTTCCACCAAGGGTTTGCGCTAGAAGAGCGTTGAAGAGCTCTTTCTCCTTGCGAAGCTCTTCGCGGTGTTCCGCTTCACGTACCCGAGCTTCTTCGCGCGCCTCTCTTACCTCCCTTTGCGCTTCCTTCAGTTGCTCGTTGGAGGCCTCCATTTGCAAGCGCAGCAACTGGATTTGCTCCTCCAACCGCTTGACAATGCTGACCGTCGTCTCATTGTCAGCTTTCGCATTCGCCAGCATCCGACGCACTTCTCCGGTGGAAACCGGTGTTGAAGTCGTCAGCTTCGTCGCCGTTCCCGCCGATTTCACTCCTCCCGTCGCCATGGTCCTCGCTGGCACTCCTGCCGTTGACAGTTCCTCGACGATAGTCCCGAGTTTTTTCTCGCTCACCAACTTCCTTATAACGACGGCAGGACGCTCATCGACCGATATAGTCCTTCCTCTCAGTTGCTTATCCATGGTGGCGGGTTGTTACCCCCCGCCACCACGCATTTCCCCGGCGCTGTGATGCTATGAGAAGCGCACACACAGCGACACGGAGCGCTACGCGCGGGCAACGGAGCGCCACGCGCGGCAACAGCCGAGAAAGTTCTAGATAATTCTAGAAAATTCTACTCGCGCTCGCGCACACACTCGCTTACACGAAGCACACGCGCGGGCAACGGAGCGCCCCGCACGTCAACAGCCGAGAATGTTCCACTCGCTTGCGCACACACTCACACACGTATACACACACGCGCGGGTAAAAGGAAGCCACGCACGGCAACAGCCGAGGAGGTTCCAGATAGTTCCAAAAAACTCGTTCTCGCGCACACACTCGCTTACACGAAGCACACGCGCGGGCAACAGAGCGCCACGCACGTCAACAGCCGAGAATGTTCCACTCGCTTGCGCACACACTCACACACGCATACACACACGCGCGGGCAAAAGGAAGCCACGCGCGGCAACAACCGAGAAAGTTCTAGATAGTTTCAAAAAGTTCACCCTCGCTTCCACTTTTCATATATAATCGCTCACTATTATTCGTAACACGAATAACCATCGCTCCCACTCTCTTGGTCTCACGAACACCTTCTCACAACACGGAGCACTGCGCAAACACGTCCGTTCGGGTCGAGCTCTCGATTGCGACTGCAAGCTCCACTTCTTGTGGTGCCCTTCCGTCAATTCCTTTAAGTTTCAACTTTGCAACCATACTTCCCCCGGAACCCGATTTTGGTTTCCAGGAAGCTACTGAGAGCACCGAAGGTAGGTAGCGTCTCCCAATTGCTAATTGGCATCGTTTACGGTTAGAACTAGGGCGGTATCTAATCGCCTTCGATCCTCTTACTTTCGTTCTTGATTAATGAAAGCATCCTTGGCAAACGCTTTCGCTTCTGTGGGTCCTACGACGGTCTACGAATTTCACCTCTCGCGCCGTAATACCAATGCCCCCGACTATTTCTGTTAATCATTACCTCTTGGTCTATTACAAACCAACGAAACCACTCAGACCGAGGTCATGTTCCATTATTCCATGCAAAATTATTCTCGGCCAACGCCGGCCCCGGAGGACCGGACGCTTTGAACTAGCCTGCTTTGAGCACTCTAATTTGTTCAAGGTAAACGAGAGTTCCCGGGCACCATGAAGCTGGGTCGAACAAGACCTTGACCGACGAGGTCGCGGTGACAAGTCCTGACCCGTCACGGAGTAGAACGCCCAGGTACACCATTGTGAGTCGCAGCCGCGAGCGCGTACACGGACGGTCCCAACCGAGAGGCCGGGCGCCCGCGACGGACGCGAGTCTGGACGGGGTATCAACTTCGAACGTTTTAACCGCAACAACTTTAATATACGCTAGTGGAGCTGGAATTACCGCGGCTGCTGGCACCAGACTTGCCCTCCACTTGATCCTTGCAAAAGGATTTATGCTCAACTCATTCCAATTATGGACCATCGTTAGAGAGGTCCATATTGTTATTTCTCGTCACTACCTCCCCGTGCCGGGATTGGGTAATTTACGCGCCTGCTGCCTTCCTTGGATGTGGTAGCCATTTCTCAGGCTCCCTCTCAGGAATCGAACCCTGATTCCCCGTTACCCGTCGCAACCATGGTAGTCCTCTACACTACCATCAATAGTTGATAGGGCAGACATTTGAAAGATCTGTCGTCAGTCGCAAGCGACCGTACGATCGGCATCCTTATCCAGATTTCAACTCAAAGCGCCCGGAGGCGATTGGTTTAACTAATAAGTGCACCAGTTCCGCCGACCCGGAGGCCAACAGTCCCGGCATAATGCATGTATTAGCTCTGGCTTTTCCACGGTTATCCAAGTAACTGTTTGGATGAGGATCTTGTAAATTATAGCTGTTATACTGAGCCTTATGCGGTTTCACTTTCTAGGAAGCTTGTACTTAGACATGCATGGCTTAACCTTTGAGACGAGCGTATATCACTGGTAGGATCAACCAGAATTCGAGTCAATTGCTTGAACACGAACTACACTCTTGATCACGCGAGGCGCAAGTCCCCCGTGACCACCGAGATTTGTTCTGTGACGCCGGAGCGTCGTTGGCGCCACTCGATAGACTGCACAAGCAGGCAACGTCGGATGCATTGCACACGGCTAGCGGATCTCTCTGCACTGCGTCGGGTGTCCCAACGTCTGTCTTGAGACATTGCTAGGCCGGTACGGCACTCTGCGCACTCTTGCTTGTCCTCTTCAAGCGACGGGTAAATGATCATTATCCCAGAAGCTGTTGGCGCGCCTAAGCTAGGGGCCCGTAGAGTGAAAAGGGTACACTGGTGGACATAAAAATAGGGACTTTTTTCTGTGACCGAAAAACATAGTTCTTGTCGGAAATATTTGGTAGCCCTGAAAAGGACTGTTTAAGTGGTTGTTGGGAGGTGGTGTTGCGGTGTTCCACAGAGCGGAAACATATTCTAACGGTCAATGTGTTGACCGTTATTCGCTATCACTTCCTCACAGCGTAGGGACATATCGCCGATGAGGTTACGGCATTCGCTTCTGTCTTTGCGTTTCCACATAGGCTTGCAGCGTCTCCATAGCGAATCGGCTGAACGTGCAGGCTGGTTCTTAAGCTGACGCTTGAGAGTTGACCACAGATTTTCAATCGGGTTTAGGTCTGGACTCAACGCAGGCCACGGTAGAACTTGCACATCCTGGTTTACCAAATAACATTTAACTGTTCGCGATGTGTGCTTAGAGTCGTTATCATGCTGAAAGATGTAATGCTCTTCGTCTCCGAATTTTTGTCGGGCGTGTGGCAACATCTTACGACGTAGTATGTTTCTATACCCTTCCGAGTTCAGTGTCCCTTTGATACGGAACAAAGGACCCTGGCCGTGCCAGGAGAAGCAACCCCACACCATTACGTGGCTGCCTCCGTGCTTTAGGGTTTTTATAGTATTTTTGGATGATACGCCTGTTTAGGAAGGCGCCAGACGTATTTAGTGCCGTCCGAACCATCAAGATTGATTCTGGACTCATCCGAAAAAAATATTTTGCTCCTCCAAAAGATGGATGCAGCTAAATGCTCTTCGGCAAACCGAATGCGCGCTTCTACGTGGAGCGGCATTAGCTTACGAACCTTTCGTGGTTTCCGGGCACAGAACCCACCGGCGTGTAAACGGCGCGACACCGTTTTCGCCGAAACTTGCAATCTAAGCTCCTGCTTAATACGATTGCAAGTTTTAAAAGGGTCCGCCCTGATTATCTCAACCATCTGCGCGTCAACGTCAGCCGTTGTTTTTCGCGGACGACCTGTGGATTTACCCGTAGCCTCGCTACGAATGGCGTTGTCCACAAACGTCCGCGAACGGCCGAACGCCTTGCAGATGGTTTTGATACAAACCCTGAATACGTTTCCGCTCCTCTGGAGTGCAGTGCTTTCCGCGACCCATGATGAACTTGTGGAATTTTCAAATCGCAAACTTTCGCCTTTACCACTGAATGAAGAACGAAGCGCAACACGGTTTGGATCTCTTTTTATACTACCGAAAAACGCTACCGTTACTCAAAACTCAGATAAGTAGCGCACCACAAATGCGAGTATAAAAGGCAAACAAACAGCGATTGCAAATTCAGTACGCCTCGAACGTTAGGCGAAAGAACTCCGCAGGAGCCAAAGCCTCTCTAAACCATACTAACAACAACAACAACTGTTGGCGATGACACACTTATTGCACGCAAAAAAACACACAACAAATTTTTTTCCTATCTTTTTGTCCACCGGTGTACCCCCAAAAAAGTTGTCGTTTGACGTTCTGGTTTCACTTTTTATCATCTAAACTGAGTTTTTTACACGTTTTTAGTGATTTTGGCGAAAAAAATTTTTCGACTACTCGAGCTCTCTGGCCCGTTCGGTGCACATTTTTGAAAAAAGCTAGGGAGCTGCCCCTAGGTTCGGGGTGTCACAAAATGTTGAAAAGTGGTCAAAAAACCACTATCCAGCATCGGATGTAAAATCATTAGACGAACTTAAAATTGTTCTACGACACCCATCTGCGACGTTTAGTATTCGAGATATAGCACTTTGTAGGCCTGACCGAGCATTTTGTACTGAAATGTATGGCGGACATGTTATTCATTAAACAACATTGACTTGCATCGTGCCCTACTTCATCGGCACAGCTACTATCGACTATTTTTAGTTGAAATGGATTGAGTTTGACCATTTTAAGCCCATTTCCTATGCCGTGCACCAACATTGTGTACCGATCAGGGAAAGTACACTACGTACGCGTTCATGGATGTCCATGTTGGTACAAGTTGCCGGTCGGGATAGCCGTTCAGAAAAACTGTGCACCGATCAGGGAACGTACAAGACGGAGGGCGCAGCCCGAGCGTACGCGTTCATAGATGTCCATGTTGGTAAACATGGACCAAAATTGTGTACCAATCAGGGAAAGTACAACACGGAGGGCGCAGCCCGAGCGTCCGCGTTCATGGATTTCCATGTTGATACAATCTACGAGTACGTACCTAGTTTTTGTATCAAAAGTTGTAATAAAGTGCTTGTATGCTTAAAATGCTTATTTCAACCGGTCACCTGTTGGCCTGCCCTTGTATAACAGAAACCTAGAAAGATACTCGCAATTTTTGTGTTTTTCTATTCGCCCGGGACGACGAAATGAGCTCTGTGCACATCGTGCAGAAAACTGTTTTCTCCACGTATGTTTTTGTCCATCCACTCATATAATCACCCACATTTGTGTTCAACACGGACGACGCAGCCCGAGCGAGCGCGTTAATGTTTATGTTTGTACACACTGCTTGTACGATTCTAGGATTTGGTAATTGCGTCACAGTGCCCGATCGTCGCGGACACCATTCTTGGACAGAAGTCCTAGTACGTAGGCTTGGATATGTTTACCATACAAGGTTTACCTGGGAAACCTGGGAAGGATGCTTGCCCTCCCGTCGCGGACACCATTCTTGGAAAGAAGTCCTAGTACGTAACGTTCTTTATTGTACTTGATCAGTTTGTATTGCATTCGCTTTGTTCCATCGACTTTTGCTACTGCTCACTAAGGGGTGTTCGTTTGCGATGTGTACGATAAGCAACTGTCTATCCTAACCAGCAGTTGATCAACACTTTACACCCAAGTCATAGGAACGTAGAGTACTTTCCCTAATCGGTATACAAGTTTGGTGCACTTCTAACCTCGCCGGCACTTTATCGTTACGTTTTGTGCACAACCTAGGGACGTGGTGTAAGTTTCATGATTTTTATGTTTGATTCGGTTTATTATGATTGAAAAATACGCTACGTCCCAGAAATTGGAGCTCGACTACTTCCTCCATGTGGCGAAAAAAGTTACTGGGCAACGCCTAGCTTATGCCCCATTTGTATTTCAATTTTCATTATTAGGTTTGAAAAATACGTTAGGTCCCAGAAATCTGAACTCGAATACTTTTTACATGTGCCGCCAAAAGCTACTGAGCAACGCCTAGGTTGATACATTTTTGGTACATGGAGTGTATGCATGCAGGCGTACTGCCGTGCTGGACCGGAAAATCGCATTTGCTACTAGAACGTAGAGTAATTCCCCTAGATAGGTGCTTTTGCATGCCTCTGATCGACGACCATGCAACGTGCGACACGCGTAGCTAGGCTTCCCCATACAAATTCCCTAGGATAGCACCAAATTGCACACTTTCAGGGGTATATTTTGGTACCGTGTACCGTGCATGGTACAAGTATCAGCAGCTCGTGCAATTTATTTTGCATCGTGTTGCGGTTGCTGGTACGTCGGGATAGGAGTGTTTCGAGACTATTGCCAAGCGTTGGTGCCATTTGGTGGATAATTAATGTTCTAGCCACAATAAACGTGCCACATAATGCCAATAAGGAAAAAGCCGTTTCCTAGGGACTTCCAGTCAAAATGTTTGCCATCAGCGCTTTCCTGTCGAGTTCAGGATCTGGGACTTAGCGTTTTTTTTTCACGACCCAATCCAACGACCAGATCGTGAATAAACAATACATACAACAGTGCATCCCTTTAAAGTAGGAAAAAGCCGAATTCTAGGGAGCTCCAGTCCAAAAGGTTGTCATCAGCGCTCTCCTCTCGAGTTCAAGATTTGGGACTTAGCGTTTTTTTCGCGATCCAGCCAAAAGACCAGATCGTGAAATTAACAATTAATATAACTGTACTAGTACATCCCTTCAACTGAAGCAAGTGCACCATACATGACTCGTACGCCAATCATCCATGCATATGACACGTCAACTAAGTCAACACATGATACAACTTGGACAACTGACGGGTAAGTAGGTCATCTCGTACACGACGACACATCGACCAAACCAGGTCAACACGTCACATGCACAAGACATCCTACTACCAAGGCCGACCACTTCGACACACGACGTGTTAACCGAACATGGTCAACGACACCATCATGTGCAAGGCAACCGGCCCAAACGGATCAACTTATACAACTTGTAACGAGCATGTGTGTAAGCTTACTGGTTTGGTCGGCACGTTCCTAGCATCAAGACATTCAAGTCAAGGAGGAGAAACGTCGACAAGCTCATTAGTGTTTAGTGTCCTTCTCCAACCTATGTCAAGTCACTCGGCTGACAAGGAAAAAGCATGACACATGTCCACAAATGTAAAGGAACAGTCTCCACACCAAGTCAAGTCACTCGTCTGACAAGGAAGGAGCCCGCACCAAGCTTCACCAGTATTCACCAAGTCCATTATCTGTGAAGACGGTCGAGCACAACACAAACCGGACAAGGTGAACAAAAGCTTACTACGAGTGTACTTATATGACTCACTGGTGTGGTCCGCACGGTCCTCAAATCAAGACAAGCAAGTCGAGAACGAGGCACACCGACAAGCTCACTAGTGTTACGTGTTCCGCTCCATACCGTGTCAAGTCACTCCTCTGACACGGAAGTAGCCAACTCTTGTCCACTAGTGTAAAGGAACGGTCTCCAGACCAAGTCAAGTCACTCGTCTGACAAGGAAGGAGCACGCACCAAGCTTCACCAGAGCACGGTACCACGGTCCCCAGACCAAGATGGTTAGTTACGCCATCGAGGAAGGGGCACGCGATCCCTTGCTACACTCAACTAAGTACACTCTTGCTCTCACAAGAGTATCCCCTGTGTCGACGTGGTCCTCAGACCAAGACGAGCTTGCGCACATCGAGGAAGGGGCACACGGAAAAATCACCAAGCATGGGTTGCCTGAGAGGATCGATGCGAACGCATCCCTACAACTCGCAGCTCTCAGCCTGAAGTCCCGTCGTTTGCGGGCGGTTGATAGGTGTCGAAACTAGGTATATCCACGTTGGGCAGAGCTCAAGCCAACGGCGTTCCCAGTTACGGTACTAACACGTGCAGCGAACTCCACTCATTGCGGCCTAGGTATAGCGGGATGAGACGCCGGGCTGCAGACGCAGACTCCAACGGATCTCAGAGGGTTGTAAGGCCCGCTAGCTTCCGAACACCTAATGGGTTTGAGAAGCGCTATCAGCTCGGATTGGCTACGACCTTAGAGGCGTTCAGGCATAATCCAGCGGACGTAGCGTCATACCAAAGTCCGGTCGGACTAGTATTGAGCCAGTGGTCCGTACCTGTGGTTCCTCTCGTACTGCACAGGAATTCCGTTAAGATAGCGACTATAAGCACACACCAGAAGGGTAAAACTAACCTGTCTCACGACGGTCTAAACCCAGCTCACGTTCCCTTGAAAGGGTGAACAATCCTACGCTTGGTGAATTTTGCTTCACAATGATAGGAAGAGCCGACATCGTAGGATCAAAAAGCCACATCGCTATGAACGCTTGGCGGCCTCAAGCCAGTTATCCCTGTTCAATTGACAGCGATGACGACGACGTCGTCGGAGACCGTCAAGCAGCCGATGCAGCTCCGCCTTCAGAAGCAGTGACAATGGCAGCTGAGGTGCCCCGCGTAGGGCTGACCGAAGCCGAGGCCGCAGCCGCGGTTGAGGCTGAGTTGTCCTCCCGCTAGGCCTGGCAAATAAACAACAAGAAGGAGGTGTAAAGAGGGAGGCCTCAATAGGCATAATGAAAGACACAGAACAAGGAGGAAAAATGAATTTAGGAAAAATAAATAAGAAAGGTGCGCTATGCACGGATTAAGGTTGCTCGAACGAGCATAACAACCCCCTTTAGACCCTTCGCGGGGCAAAAGGGCGGCTTATGCGAGGGTTGGGTTACAATACGATCTCACGCATGTATGAACTGTATTAAATAAAACAACCCGAATATATTAAAAAAAAGCCAGTTATCCCCGTGTGTACGCCCCCCCCCGGTAGCGCTAGAATGCCGGGTTTGGAAATTTGGGGGAAAAATTAGCGTTTGCGGCGCTGGAAACACTCAAGTTTAGTTAAATTGGTGGTGCTGAATTGATTTAACGTGTTTTTGAGACGATTTGAGCAGTATAAAGTGTCAAAAAGTGTTTGTGTTTTTTTTCCCCATACATTTTGTATGGGAAACTTTGTATGCAAATATCTCAGTGAAAACTGCACGGATTTTGTCCGGATGTGTTTTGAAAGGTGCGCGTAGTGACGCTCTAAGTGTTGTGCGAGAAAACGGACGCGAAATCGGTGAAAAAAAACGCGAAAATAAAAAGTGTCGGGGGTGCTACCGCCGGAGCACGTGTTTTCGGAAAATGGAAATAAATAGAAAATCATGAAGTTTTGCTCCGATTAGAGTGCGGTTTTCACCGTTGTGCTAGTTTTGATGCATACAATAAGATCCAAAAAGAAAAGATTTTTTTTTACATTTCTCGGTGACAGTTGAGTGATACCCAAGCAGCAAATTTTGTTTGGGAAGCAGTTCCCAAGCAGCAAAAATTTGAATTGACCGTATGTGCTCAAAAACTGCTCGAATCTTTAAAAGTGTTCTTAAAATTATTTGAAGTGGTGTAGCGTCAGCGGGAGCTCGAATCTGCTCGATTCGAGGCGTTTGAGCAGCTCGAAAACTGCTCGAATCTTTCGAATCTGCTCGAAAAATTCGAAAAATTCGGAGAAGCTGTAGGGTGGTAGAGGGCGATATAATAAACACGAGAAAATTATTTTCTTCCCCCCCGCCCACCAGGGGGGCTTAAATTGGACCTTTTTCACCCTAAACAGCGGAGTTGAAGCGGAAATCGACATCATCGATTAGCAGATTCCCAGCTAGGCGGCGCAGCATCCCAGGGGTCATTCCGACCCCCTGGGTCATTCGACCCCCGGGGTCATTTCGACCCCTAGGGTTATTTTACCCCACCCATCGCGAACGTCGGTAATCGCGATGGAAGCACCTGGGAGATCGACCCGCTCGGGTGCTAGGGCGATGTCGGTAGACTGCCGCACCAGCTTGGTTCCCAGTTCTAAGCTGTTTGCGAACGAGCCTCGTGTTGCGCTGTCTAGGGTAAGCGCGACAGGCACTAGCAAGCCCACTGCGCAGCCAAAAGCTGCATCAGCGACACCAGCTCCGGAGCTCGAGTTGCTCAGAGCAACAATCCAACGGCTCGAGGAGCAGAACCTCGCGATGAAGGAGCAAAACGCGCAACTCCTGGAGCAGATAACTGGCATGTGCCAACTGCTTCAGGAGGAAAAGGAGGAGGCAAAGCGCCGTGAAGAAAAGCTGGAGGCGCAAATGGAGAAGCTAGCCGCTGCACATCAACGCGACCGAGATGTGCTCAACTCTCTTCTGGCGGCAAAGGTTGGTGGTGGACAACCGTCAGCTAGTTCACGTCAACCTCCAACTCCGTTGCCACGCCGATCCTCTGCGCAGCCGCAGCAGCAACAACAACAGCAGCAGTGGAACCAGTTTGAGCAGGAGCAGCCCCGCGCGTCGATGTCGCGCGCAGTCATGCCGCAGCGCAGCGAGGCATCGACAGCCATCCCCGGAGACGTCGGGCCGGAGTTGACCTTCAGCGAGGTGGTACGTCGCAGGTACCGTGGCTAGGCCACTGGCAAGCCACGCTCCCAACAGCAGCCGCAACAGCAGCAGCAGCAGCAGTCTAACCAACAGCAGCAGCAACAACAGCAGACTGGGTGGTATCAGCCGCCGCAAATGAGGCAGCAGCTACAGCAGCAGCAGCAGCAACGTCAGCCACAGCGATATGTGGTCGCAGGCTTGTCGCAACAGCAGCAGCAGCAGCATCAACAGCAGCAGCAGAAGGGTAAGCGTCCTAAGCCCGACTTGATAGAGATCTCTCCTGGTCAGAACGAGACTTTCGAGAGCGTGTCCTTGAAAATCCGTAAAGCCGTTGACGATAATGGCACACACAAGGAGTTAAAGGATTTCATTATCATGGGCCGGCGCACAGACAAGGCGTTGCTAAGACTGACGCTGGCCAGATCCGCAAACGCGACATTAATTCCCCAGCAGATCCGAACGATTATCGGCGAGGCTGGAACTTGTCGACACGTGATGGAAATGGCGGCCTTGGTAGTAAACGACATCAATCCCCTAGTCAAGGAGGAATACCTCACAGCTCTCCTTGAAAACAAGATCGAGGGTGGGGCAGGCATCGTCTCAACGAGCATTTGGCAAATGCCGGATGGCACCCAGCGGGCACGCATCCGTCTGCCAGCCAAGGCTGAAAAAGCGCTGGATGGCACGAAGTTTCGCTTGGGCTTCTGCATTTCCAGAGTGAAGATTGCTCCTCCAACACCCAAGGAGCATCTTCGCTGCTATCGATGCCTTGAGCATGGCCACAACGCCCGCGATTGTCGGTCACCTGTAGACCGACAAAATGTTTGCATCCGTTGCGGACAGGAGGGCCACAAGGTTGGAACATGCAAGGAAGAAATACGCTGCGGCAAATGCGGTGGTCCCCATGTTATCGGGGACCGGACATGCGATCGGTCGGCTACCCAATGACGCAGCTAAAAGTCCTCCAAGTGAACCTGGGTGGAGGCAGGATCGCTTAAGACCTGGTCCTGCAATCCGCCCGACAAATGGAAGTGGACGTGTTAGTTCTTTCCCACATCTATCGACCACCCGAGAACAACCCAAGATGGGCAGTTGATGCCTCCAAAAAGGTGGCAGTAGTGGCCACAGGACGATACCCTCTGCAAGGACTGTGGAGCAGTGATGTCCCCGGCCTCATAGCTGCCAAGGTGAGTGGCATTACCTTCCTCAGCTGCTACGCGCCACCCAGCCTGTCGCGGGAAGGATTTGTGGAATACGTCGAAGCAATAGAATTGGTGGCCCAATCCCACCCTCAGGTAGTAATCGCCGGTGACTTTAACGCCTGGCATGAGGAGTGGGGAAGTCGACGCAGCACTGAGCGTGGGGATGTACTGCTCGAGGCGTCCCAGCAATTGGGCGTGCTGCTGATGAATCGAGGGAATGTGGCAACCTTTGTTGGAAGCGGCGCGGCGACTGCCAGCGTTGTCGACGTGACCTTCGCTAGCTCGTCCATAGCTCAGCCGAGCACCTGGCTGGTAAGAAACACGAACAAGCGATCTGACCATACGTATATCACCTACTCGGTAGGCCCAGCGTCAGCAGACCAGCAGCGCAACCGAGGACAGTCACGTCAACGGGGCCAACGAGAGCGTTTTCAACATGCAGGCACGCGATTTAAGACGAAACAGTTCTCGAAAGAGAATTTCCTAGCCACGCTACATTGCGAGGGATTCCGAGAGAAGGCAGTCAATCACCAGGGAATGATCTCGGCAATGATATCGGCCTGCGAGAAAACCATGCAAAGGATGTCGTCGTCTTTCCCCGACCCTCATCGGGACGTCTACTGGTGGACGCCCCTGATTGCTCTTCTTAGGCAGAACTGCGAGCAGGCGAGAGATCGCATGCAGCAGACACGTGATCTACAGAACCGGAGTCTGGCTGCAGCCGAATATCGAACAGCTAGAGCTGAGCTGGATAGACCCATACGTGCCAGCCAAAAGGCCGCCTTCCAGGAATTGATCGATGCTGCCGAGGAAAACGTTTTCGGAGCCGGGTACTTAGTAGTCCTATCCCGTCTTCGCGGTGGAAGGGCCCCATTCGAGACGGAGAGAGCGAGGCTTGAAAGCATCGTGACAGAGCTTTTCCCGCAACATCCGCCCTTCAACTGGCCCCGCATCAGTTCCGAGGAGGAACAGTAACAGCCTTCAGACCAGCAGTGCCCATGGACCCGAGTCACGATCTCGGAACTCCGTCTGATAGCTAGCACCATGCCGAACAAAAAAGCGCCGGGACTCGACGGGGTCCCGAACGCCGCTGTCAAGGCTGCAATCCTTGCGTACACGGACGTTTTCCAGGCGTTGTACCAAAGCTGTCTGGAAACGGCTACATTTCCAGCACCATGGAAACGACAGCGTTTGGTACTGCTCCCCAAGCCGGGGAAACCACCGGGTAGCAGCGGGTCATACCGACCTTTGTGCATGTTGGATGCCTTAGGGAAAGTGCTGGAGAAGCTCATCCTTAATCGACTTCACAATCATCTGGAAGATCCTGCAGCGGTGAGGCTGTCAGACAGGCAGCATGGCTTCCGGAGGGGGCGATCTACAATTGGTGCCATTCAAACAGTGATCGAGGCGGGTCAGTGCGCGATGAGATTCCGCCGCACGAACGGGCGGGATAACAGGTTCCTGCTGGTCGTGTCAATGGATGTCACGAATGCCTTCAATACGGTCAGCTGGCAGGCCATCGCCACTGCACTGCAGATGAAGGGAGTACCTGCTGGTCTGCAAAGAATCGTCAGGAGCTACTTCGAGAACCAAGAGTTGGTCTTCGAGACATCCGACGGCCCAGTAACTCGGTCCATCACGGCTGGTGTTCCACAGGGGTCGATTCTCGGCCCCACCCTGTGGAACACCATGTACGATGGAGTTCTGGGCGTCGCCCTTCCGCAGGACTGCGAGATGGTGGCGTATGCTGACGACTTGGTGCTGCTGATTCCGGACATCGACGTAAATGCAGTGAAGGCTGCAGCCGAGGAGGCGGTCGCCAGTGTCTCTCACTGGATGGCTCAACACCATCTCCAGATTGCGCCGGAAAAGACGGAGTGCGTGCCGTTCGCCTATCATCTTGCACGATATTCATCGGGATGGTTTATTCCTCCTAATCGAGCTAACGACACAGATACTCTTACATCTGTGATTGAAAGTGTAAGTGCAATAGTAAACCATGCAAAAACTAATGATCTAATATTTTTGTTTGGAGATTTTAATTTTTCGGCAGTATCGTGGTCACTATCACAACAAACATTTGGTCACTCATCATCGTTCGCGCACTATGTGCCAAATTCATCATCTTCGGTCAGATCTCGGTTTTTGGATGAAATTAACGCTAGCGATCTTTATCAAATAAGCTGTATCAAAAACTCGCTTAACCGGCAGCTCGACTTAGTATTCGCAAATTTTATTGCCGCAACTTACTGCATCGATTTGCACCCCTGCCCAACACCACTAGTTTCTCCTGACCTGTACCATCCAGCCATCGATTTAAAGGTTCGAATTCCAAGCACAATGCCTAATCCTACACTGACTCAAGCAAGTAGACCTAGGATGAATTTTTATAAAACCAATTTTACTTGGCTTGATGAGCTCATAACTAATTTTAATAGCCAGTTCAGAATTAGCCAGTTTAATTCTGTTGATGAAGCTTTATCGATATTTATACGCTTTCTTTTATCCTCGTTTGATTCGTGTGTACCAATTATCACACCAAAGAACGGCCCTGCTTGGTCTGACCGCCACCTAAAAAAACTTAAAAGAGCTAAGGAAGCTGCATTAAAAAAATATACGAAGTACCGATCACCTGTTAACAAAAGCATATAAAATGAAACAACTCGCTTGTACCGTAGTTACAATAAAATACGCTACGGTGGCTACTTGTCTCGGTTGAAGAAGAATTTCATCAAAAGGCCCAAAGCTCTCTGGAGTTTTCGTAAGAAACACAATAGTACAAATGTGACACCTTGTAGCATATCTGCTATACAGAACTTATTATAATACACACTATCAGCTATAGACACATTGTAACACACTTCGGAAAGCCAAATCACACTATTGCAACACATTCATTATATTACATCAGCAAATCAATCCACACCATAGCAACATACCTAGACCATACCATCCATAGAAAAAAACCATTGAGACATTTATCGAAAAGAACCGAAACGCGCAACATAAGCAATTCAAGCGTTACTGCAGCAAAGTGGACAAACAGAGAACGCATAGCAACTTATTGCTAAAAGCGCAGCGTAGGCAATGATCGACGAACGCACTCGTTATTTGGCTAGAACAGTTGAAACTTTCCAGAACCTTTGTAAAAACACTGAAAGCGCAGCATAAGCATAAATTGACAGACACCTCACTCCGATAGAATGAATAAATTGCACCTCATATCAATAACCTTTAATTAGGACAAAAACACATTCCAAAACCAATATTTCGAAACCCATTGAGTATAAATAAAACCAATTCCGACCGTGGCAAGTCAGATTCGTTCGGACTGCCAAGATAGGACGTTACGCTTCCTAAAAACTTCGTGTACCAACTTATTTCAAGAGTTTAGTTATGTCCCCCTACCCAAGGTAAGGCTTCTAAACTCCAACATTTCCAGTAAGGGAAACTCCTTCCGGGTTTCCATGATCGCCTGGACGATCAAATCAGTCCGCTTCGAATAGTTTGTTCCACCTCAGCTCATGTCAGTAAAGACTGACTCCCCGCAAAAACGGTACACGAAGGCCCCGCGTACGTTCGATCACATTACAACCTAAATCGATTTACCACAATGACCGTGCTGGTTCAACTGCTTCAGATATTTGTGATATATTTGCGTGTAGATTCGAGGAGGCATACACAATCTCAACTACTGACGACAATATTATCACCAACGCTTTGATTAATACTCCTAATGATGTCATCGACCTTAATTTAACTAATATATCGCAAGAATCTGTTCTAAATGTGCTCAAAGCAGTCAAGCCCAAAGCTAGTCCTGGCCCAGATGGTATTCCTACCATCATTCTCAGCCGATGCTGTGAGTCCATTGCGCCGATCTTCACCAAAATTTTTAATCTTTCGCTGCAACAAGGAGAATTCCCCTTTATTTGGAAGAGTTCATGGATTGTCCCCATATTTAAAAAAGGTGACAAGGAAGATGCAGCCAACTATAGAGGCATAACATCACTCAGTGCTGGAGCCAAAGTTTTTGAGAAAGTGATCCAAACAAGTTTACTCACGGCTTCATATCACTATATTAGCCCTCAACAACACGGTTTCGTTCCAAAGCGGTCGACGATTACTAACCTTGTTGACTTTACATCACAATGTCTCCGTAACATGGATAGCAGGATTCAACCAGATGCAGTTTATATGGATTTAAAGGCTGCTTTTGATAGCATCGATCACAACATCCTTTTAGCCAAGATGAATAAGTTGGGACTTGGGCGAAATTTAATATACTGGTTAGAATCGTACCTTGTCAATCGATCGTATGCTGTATCTTTCTCTCGGTGCGATTCAAGGTCTTTCATTGCATCATCTGGTGTGCCACAATGTAGCAACCTGGGTCCACTACTATTCGTACTGTTCATCAACGACCTATCGTATGTAGTACCAGCAGCGAATCATTTAATGTATGCAGATGACATTAAAATCTACATGACGATAAAAAATGACACAGACCACTCCGAGCTACAACAATACCTTCTCGATTTTCACCAATGGTGCAATCGAAACCGCTTGAGCCTCTGCATTGAAAAATGCCGAGTCATTTCATTCACACGAGCACGGGAAATTAAGAACACCAGCTACACAGTTAACGGTTTACCAATAGAACGCACTAATGCTATGAAGGATCTCGGAGTCATACTTGATTCAAAGCTGTCATTTGACCAGCAAACAGAGAAGGTGATTACCCAAGGTAATCAATTGCTTGGCATGTTGTTTCGGATAACAAGAGATTTCAAAGACCCAGTCTGCATCAAAGCGTTATACTGTGGTATTATCCGCCCGGTACTCGAATACGCCTGTGTCGTCTGGAAGCCCTCAACCCAAAGACTTTCAGAGAGAATGGAATCGATACAGCGTCGCTTATCCCGATACGCAACACGCTTGTTACATTGGCCACCTGGCAGTCAGTTACCACCTTATGAATCGCGACTTCTGCTCCTCGGACTGCAACCGCTCCACATCCGACGCCGTACCGCACAACAACTATTTGTGGCTGGTTTACTGCAAAGTAACATCGACTGTCCTTCCCTACTCCAGCAGTTAAACTTTTACGCGCCTGCTGTTCAGCTTCGCTCTCGTTCGTTACTTGCCCTGAACCGTAGTCGAAC
The DNA here is from genome assembly GCF_943734685.1 of Anopheles coluzzii. Classification (NCBI taxonomy): domain Eukaryota; kingdom Metazoa; phylum Arthropoda; class Insecta; order Diptera; family Culicidae; genus Anopheles; species Anopheles coluzzii. The sequence goes on from NC_064669.1 coordinate 26,964,185, forward strand.
TGGATATGGATCTAGAGACCCCCTCAACTCCATGATTAGGGTGTTTAACGAAGTTCGTCATTTGTTTGATTTTGGAACCTCAGTGCAATCCTTTAAAAACTGCCTTAGAAGCGAATTATTAAGATGATCTTACTACTTATTTTAAACTAATATTAGACTTAAGAACATTCACACGGATCCATTGTTATCCATTGAACGAGTAATAAACAATTAAACAATTAAACAATCTCCAGCACGAAGAACCCCACGCAGGTCACCATAAGAGTAGGGGACGTGGAGGTGATATCTACCCGCACGATGCGTTACCTCGGGGTGACCCTTCACGATCACCTATCGTGGCTGCCCCATGTCCGAGATGTAACCACTCGGGCAAGGAAGATAGCAGATGCCGTTACCCGCCTAATGCGCAACCACAGTGGACCAAAGACCAGCGAAGCGCGACTGTTGGCCTCGGTCGCAGAGTCGGTCATCCGTTATGCTGCGCCCATCTGGCATGGCGAGGTGACGAAGAGAGAGTGTCGTCGAATTTTGGAGAGGGTTCAGCGAGTCTCAGCACGGAGGGTGGCATCCGTACCGTAAGGTATGAGACCGCCACCCTCCTTGCCGGGCTGACCCCCATTTGCCTCTTGATAGAGGAAGACGCGCGAGTGTTTGAACGTGTCAACGATCCGGGTCGGTCGATAACGAAGGCAGCCATCCGGTTGGAGGAGAGGCAGCGCACCATCACGACGTGGCAGAGCCAATAGGACGCCGAGGCCGACACGTCCAGATACACCCGGTTGACGCATCGGCTAATCCGTGACATCAGCGCTTGGCAAGGCCGGAGACACGGGGAGATGACATTCCACTTGGCCCAGGTGCTCTCTGGACATGGGTTCTTCAGAGAGTACCTGACCATCAACGGCTTTACGGAGTCCCCTGACTGTTGCAGCTGTGCGGGTGTTCCGGAAAATGCCCACCACGCCATCTTCGAGTGCCCCAGGTTTGATCGATTGAGAATGGAGAACCTTGGTGAACTGGGGCCGAACCCGGTCACGCCGGACAGTCTTTAGGACTTCCTCCTGGGCAGCCAAGACAACTGGAGCAGCTTCTGCGAGGCAGCACGTCGAATAACAACAACGCTGTAGCGCGAATGGGACACGGAACGAGAACAGCGGGCTGCTTCCAATCGCGAGGAAGCTGAAATACAACAGCAGCTACAGCGAGAGGAAGACGAACGCCGAGCTGAAGAACGGTGGCTGTGACACAACGAGGCAAATCGTGCCTACCGCCAGCGTAATAGGAGAAACCCACCTGCTCCACCGGCTCTACCAACACCCAGGGAGGCCGCTCGCCTCGAAGATGGGTGACGGAGGGTGGCCCGCTGGCGGGAACGCCAACGAATGATTCGGAACGGTGGAATCCAAATGCTACGAGCGCTGTTCAGCCATGACGCCTGGTCGAGCGAAAGTGACGATGAACCCGATGACGTCGAGCGAGGCAGACTTGATGCTGCCCAGCAGGCAGTAGCAGCCGAAGCCGAAAGAGCGGCACGCTTAAGCTAACTTTAATTAAAAGAACAACGAAAGCGTAAAAAAAAGAAAGGTGCTCCGGTACAGATATAGGGCTCCCCTTAAGGAATGAATTCAGAAGAACTGTTTGAAAAATAGAATTTTGACGAAAATAAATGGAAAGGTGCGAACGCACGGCTAGAAGTTAGGCTCCCTATGAGCAACACGACCACCCTTAAATCCCTTCACAGGGTATAAGGGGCGGATTATGAGAGGGCTGGGTTTTTTCGATGCAAAATATGATCAATAAAAATCCACTCGGTAAAAAAAAAGCCAGTTATCCCTGGACTGTTGTTTGGGTAGTCGACCAGCAAGCACACGTGTAAACACGCTCCGACAAAATTGTGCAAAAAAGTGTGTAAAACGGCCGCGGAACGCTCTGAAACCCTCAAAATCGTGTTTAGAGCACCCAATTTACCTTTAGAAAGTGTTATCCGGTCAAATTGCGGTGATTTTTTGCGAACTTGAAAAATCGTGTTGTTCTGTGTATATGTGTCTTCCCCCCCCCCCCCCACCCTACGGTAGCGCTCGATATTCGGGTGTGGAAAAATTGTGCAAAAATGTGTGATGTCGGCGCCGGAAACACCCGATCATGGATCATTCGATGCTTCTTAATCGATTGAAAGTGTTTTCGAGACGTTTTGAGAAGTTTTAAGTGCATAAAAGTGTGTGTTTACATCCCCATACAATTTGTATGGGGAACTTTGAGTGCAAAAATCGGAGTGAAAAACGCACGGATCCGTGCCGGATGTGTTTTGGAAGGTGCGTGCAGTGACGCTGAACGTGAATTGTGAAAAAACAGAACTAAAATCGGTTGAAAAACGCAGAAAAAAAGTGTTATAAAGTACAGAACAAAGTGGGTTTGACAGGTGACACCCCTGTAACAAAATTTTGTGACAGGCGCTACCCCTGTAACAAAATTTGAATTCCTCGACTAAGTGACGGTTGGCCGCGTGGCCGAGGTGGCCGAATCTTCGTGACATTTTCAGTGGTGGTAGAGTGTGAATCGACAAACACGGGAAAATTATTTTCCCCCCTCTCCCCCTCTCGCGTGCCTTCCCACAGGGATCGGAATAAAGTAGGGTGCCCGAAAATTCCCATAATTGGCAGGGTGGTAGAGTTCGACCCCGGGAGCTTGGGAAAATTATTTTCCCCACTCCCAGCCTCCCCCTTCCCGGTGAAAATTGTCTAAAGTGAATAACTAGGTTCAAAAAGGGTGTAAAAAGCGGGCAGTGCCATTTGGACGTAAAAACGTGCCGGGAAAATTCGGGATTGGTGCGGATCCATTCCTCACGTGAGCGACGCACCCTCTCGCAACGCAGCAACGTCAGCCACAGCGACAGGCGGTCGCTGGCTCGCAGCAGCAACAGCAGGAGCGTATGCAGCAGCAGCAGCAACAGCATAAGCGAAAGCCGAGGCCCGATATCACAGAGGTGTCACCCAGTGAAGGCAAAACCTGGGATGGCATCTACAATAAGGTGCGCAAAGCCATCCGTCTCGACCCTGTCTCCTGTGACATGAAAGGGCATATCAAGCAGGGTCGCCGAACCCATGCTAGGCTGCTACGCATGGAGCTTAGTAAGATGGCAAATGCTCCACTTTTGCTGGATGGCGTCCGAAAGATCATCGGTGTTGCAGGCGTAAGTCGGCTTGTCACCGAAATGGGTGAGCTGCTCGTGGTCGACATCGATCCCCTTGCCGCGGAGGAGGACATCATTGCTGCCCTCGATGAGAAGATTGGCGCAAGTGCTGGAGTAGTCTCCGCCAGCATTTGGGAACTCCCGGATGGATCGAAGCGAGCACGCATCCGGCTACTAGCGAAGTCAGCTCGTCAGTTGGAAGGAGTCAAACTGTTCCTGTGCGACTGCGTTAGCAAGGTACGTGCAGCTCCTCCAACCCCTTCAGAGCGACAGCGTTATTTCCGCTGTCTGGAGATGGGCCATATTGCTTCGAACTGCCGTTCCATCGCAGATCGGCAGAATTTGTGCATCCGTTGTGGACTAGACGGACACAAAGCACGATCCTGCCAAAATGAGGCGAAGTGTGCACTGTGTGGTGGCGCTCACCACATAGGCCACAGTGAATGTGCTCGTTCGGCTCAGCGATGTTTCCGGCCCTGAAAGTCTTGCAGGCGAATCTGGGCCATGGCCGTGATGCCCAGAACCTGGTGCTGCAAGCTGTCAGAGAGGAGAAAGCAGACGTGCTCATCCTCTCTGATGTTCTGCGCCCACCAGAAAACAACGGCCGGTGGGCATTCAGCAGTTGCACGACGGTAGCCGTGGTAGCTGTCGGTGAGCTACCAATTCAGCGCGTGTGGTGCAGCGAAGCTCGGGAGCTGGTAGCAGCGCATTTTGGCGGAGTGACCTTCATAAGCTGCTATGCTCCACCAAGCCTCAATCTCTCCGAGTTCGAGCGCTTCTCGGATGCTATAGAACTCGAAGCCTTCTCCCACCCTCAAGTCGTTGTCGCCGGCGATTTTAACGCCAGACATTAGGAGTGGGGCAGTCCGAGGACTTAAGACCACGCGGAAGAGTTGCACGGAATGGTGGAGCAGCTTGGCCTGAGCGTGATAAACCAAGGTCGAGAATTCACGTTCGACGGCAATGAGGTAGCTCCCCCGAGCATAGTTGACTTGGTGTTCGCGAGCCCGTCGATTGCTCGCCCTGATAGGTGGGTCGTGAGCACACGCTACACCGCATCAGACCACCGCTATGTCCTCTACACCGTGGGAGGAACACCAGCATCGCCCGAGCAACTGCAGGACCAACAGCAGCCAGCGCAACAGTCGTCTTCGCAGCAGCAGCAGTCATCTCAGCAGCAGCAGCAGCAGCAGTCAACAGCAGCAGCAGCAACATGAGCGGCAATCGTCGTCGCAGCAGGGTGCTTCCTCAAGCCAGAGGCGTGTGCGTCACGCTGGCCGTAGATGGAAGACCTCGCAGTTTTCTGCTACCTCATTCCTCGAGGCGCTGTTCGCTGCGGAATTTGCTCAATGTGCAACGAGCCAGGAGGGTATGATCGCAACCATGTTAAAGGCTTGCGATGAGACAATGCAGCGGGTTACCCGACTGCACCAAGACCCGCATCGGAACACATTCTGGTGGTCTCCCCTCCTGGCTCGCCTGAGGAACAACTGCGAGGTTGCCCGTGACCGGATGCTGCAGACGGCTGATTTGGAGGAACGCAGCATAGCAGCAGCTGAGCACAGGACAGCAAGGGCGGAGCTCAGTCGAGCAATTCGAGCTAGCAAGCGGAACTTGTTCCAGGAGCTAATCGAAATTGCAAAAAAGAATGCGTTCGGGGCAGGATACCGTGTCGTCATGTCTCAGCTCTGGGGCAGTCGGATGCCGTCGGAAGCGGACCGGGACATCCTCGAACGCATTGTGTCCGACCTCTTTCCTGAGCATCCGCCTTGTGACTGGTCGCAGCTGAGCAACGCTGGAAACGACGAGGAAGCAACAACTACGGCGGGCATAGCACCTGTAACTGACGACGAGCTGTTACTTATCGCGAGTTAGATGGCGAACCGCGAAGCACCAGGGCTCGATGGCATCCCGAATGCAGCGGTGAATACGGCAATCACCATGTTCCCTTAGGTCTTCCGGGTCCTGTACCAGGACTGCCTCAACCGCGCTACGTTCCCGGCGCAGTGGAAGAGGCAAAGACTGGTGTTATATTATTATTATTATTATTATTATTTATTAATCTTCAACGGGCCGTATGGCCTAATTAAGATGTAACAGTTCAAAAAAAAAAAAACATAGCAAAAACAAGATTTGCATCGCAATTCACTGCGGCCACGGCAAAAGCCGGAGACGTTCCTTGAAGCACTGAGTTGAGATGTCGAAGTCGAAGCAATCCGAGACAGTGTTGAAGACAGCCGACATGCGGAACATAGGGTCAGACCGTCCAGCACTGGAACGGGGTTGAGCGAGCCGTAGAGTTTCTCTAGACCTAAGTGTTCGGGATGGTGCATAGATATCGACTCGATGCAACAAAGGCGATGAGTCGATAGAGCCATTTAGCAATCCAGCGATGAAAGAGCACTGTGCATTGCGTCTTCTAACCGAAAGAGGTTCAAGGCCTAGAAGACGGCACCGCGCAGCATACGGAGGAAGATTATTGCGATCCTGCCAGGGAAGTAGGCGTAGGGCATATCTCGTGAGCTTACGTTGAATCGCCTCAAGTCGAGCAATTGAAGAAGCGGTAGTTGGGCTCCAGACTACGCACGAATATTCCAGAACCGAACGAACGATACAGTTGTACACAGCTTTGATGCACATGGGGTTACGGAATTCATTAGTTGTCCGGATAACCACGCCAAGTAATTGATTTCCTCTGGCTACAACGTCATCGATATGCTGTTTAAAGTTCAAACTAGAGTCAAGCAGAACGCCCAGGTCTTTGGCATGATTCTGTCGATTAAGTGCAGTGCCGTCCATGAAGTAGGTCCCAGTCACTGGGCTCCTGCATCGACTAAAAGACACACAGTAGCATTTCTCGATGCAGATAGTCAGTCCATTACGCTTGCACCACGAACAGAAAATTTCGATGCAGTCTTGCAGGAATGTACAATCACCTGTGTTGTGAATAGGCGCAAAAATTTTTGCGTCGTCGGCAAACAGACTTATACTGTCGGGAGGTAAAGCGAGGGTAACATCGTTGATAAACAATATGAAGAGAAGCGGGCCAATATTGCTTCCTTGTGGCACACCCGAGCTGCTGACTATTTCTTTGGACATGTGCTTTTCAATTTTCACGATGTATGTGCGATTAATTAGGTACGACTTAAGCCACTGTGCGAGCGGGCTGGGAACTCCTAGCTTATCGAGTTTAGCGAGAATAATTGCGTGCGGAAGAGAGTCGAATGCTGCTTTTAGGTCTGTGTAAATTGCATCGACTTGAGCTCCGGCATCAATTTGACTAGTGCAATAGGTTACAAATTCAACCAGGTTCGTGGTAGTCGACTTTTTTGGCACGAATCCATGTTGATACGGACTTAGGTAGCTGCGGCATGCATGTAGCAGATTTTTGTATATCACTAGTTCGAACACCTTGGCAATGGCACACAAAGATGTAATACCCCGGTAGTTGATGGCATCTGTCCTGTCGCCCTTTTTGTAAATAGGAACCATTCAAGATTTCCTCCATGCTTTGGGAAAGTAGCCATTGGCTAGCGATGCATTGAACAATTTTGCAAGGATAGGTGCTACTGTCGTTTGACAGCGTTTCAGCACGGTAGAAGGAATTCCGTCGGGTCCAGGAGCGAAGGAAGGCTTTAGTTGCGCTAGGGCAGATAAAACGATCTCACTGTCGATGAAAGGAGTGCTCATGTTAATTGCTCCAGCCGGAGTGTTGACGAGAGCAGCATCAATGGTATCGGTATCATTCATGGCCGGTGAAAAGCAATCTGCGAAGCGATCCGCGAAGAGATTGCACATTTCATTAGTGTTGGCACTTGTTGCTCCTTTGTACGTAATGGATTTCGGTGTATGCGTGGATTTTGTTTTGCTGTTGTAGAAGCGCCAAAACGAGTCAGGCCACCTGCAGAGGTTACGTTGAATTTTACTCAAATATCTGCGATATCGAAACCTGTTATAGCTGCAGTATAAAGAGTGCGTGTCAAAGTAGATCGAGCGAGATCTTTGGCAGGGGCGCGTTTGGTAGTGACGATAAGCAGCTCTTTTTACACGTTTGAGTCGTTTGAGTGTGCGGTCCGCCCAGGGGGGGGTTAGGTTTAGGACGCTGAACTGGGACGCATACAACAAAGGCTTGCAGCATGAAGGACGAGAATGAACATACTGCCTCGTCAAGTGAAATAAAATTGGAACAATGAAAGCTATTGTTAAACATTGATATCATGTCGTTCAGTTTCACATAGTCAGCTTTAGCAAAGTTATAACGATAAAATGCGGTTGTCGTCGAGTTTTGTCGAGTCGTCGAATTGCGTCGGGTCGACGAGTTAATACGTATATTGAAGTCTAACGCCGGATGGTAGGAGTCAAGAGGTACAAGCGGAACAACACTTGGAAAGACAGGCGAACACAATTTAGCTGCAGCATTGTTAGCGTAGAGCAGGTCAAGCATGCGTCCGTGCGAATTATTGATGTGATTAAGTTGCACTAATCCGTTAAATTTAAATCCACCCACAAAGGTGTTGTTGGCCAGTGAGCGCGTAGTTGGTTCATTGTGCGTGATTGATGAGTATGCTGGCGAGGACGAAGGATCAGCTGTGGACCAGCTTATGCTAGGCTGATTGAAATCGCCAATACAAACAGCAGATCCGAAGGTTTCAGTGTGAGAGTGAAGCCGCTGATACAATCATGTAGAGAGCGAAGAGTCGATATCTCGGAGCTAAGCTACGGTGGAATGTATACTACCATGACGTACAGATGTGCGTTATTGCAGGTGACGCGCACACAAATATACTCGAGAGAACGATCACGGGAAGGTAATTCTATCGACTCGTATGCTTTAGAAACGGCTAGCAAAACACCACCACCGCGAGAGCTAGAGCCGCTGAGAGAGCGATCACATCGGTAAACAGAGAAGTTGTTGTTGAAGAGAAGAGCAGATGGAATGTTGTCAACAAGCCAAGTTTCCGTGAGGGCGATGAGATCGAAGTCAGCCTCCGATACAGCTAAGTGAAATTCTTTTGTTTTAGTACGCAAACCTCTAACGTTTTGATAATAGCAGCTTAAATACTCAGCGGTAGTGTTGTCATTGTGGCGGTTGGATAAAGCGGGTATACGGTAGGTCAATTGAGCTGCGTTGTCAGAGCATGAGGCTTGGCGTGTTTGTTGCGTGCAATGAGCGGAATTTCGTCTAGTTGAGAAAAAAGCGATCGATTGTAGACTGGTGTAGGTGCGGAGATGAAGCACGGTGGTTTTGGGACGGTCCAGAAACAAGTGTTGAGTTGGGTGCTTCCAAGGTATCATTCACCGGGGGGTGACACTGTTGTGATGATGTTGTTTCAGGACCAGGTGGAGTAGACGTGCGTGCGGCTAATCGGTGAGTCGTTGTTGGTGTGCGTGTAGTGTAGCGGTGTTCAGTACTAGTAGCTGGTGTGCGTGTTGTAAAGCGGTTTCGGGTGGCTATAGGAGATGAGGTTTGGTGGTCGTGTTGACGGGATTGAAAAAACTCACGTACACCGATACCGACGGGCCAGGTGGATGGTGTGAGTGCTGTGTCTCGAAGGATGGCCGGGACTATCACTTTGAACGAAAGCCAATTCATGCTGTCCACAATAACCTCTCTTCTTAGCAGGCAATATGCTGTAACGTCATCGGTGGCTAAGCGACGCTTTACAGAAGCGACCACTTGTTCCACAGTGACGGCCGTTGATAAGCGGGATAGGCGGATCCAGATCCTATCTGTGAATGGCTCACGAGGTGCAGCTTGAAGCGGTGATGATAACGGATCGGTTCCCACCAGTTCATGCGGTTGTGTAGGTGCCGGCTGGACGGCAATCGTGGTGTTGGTGTATGCGTTTGGCGATGACGTGGCACAAAGGATGTTGCCGCGACTGTTTACAATTTTGTTTACACCAGGAGATGCCGAATCCTCGATTATACGCCTCCACTTTCTACCAGTAGCTGGTCGAGGATCAGAGTTCCGATTGTGAGGCGTGGATGCAGTTTGAAGGAGGGTAAAACCACTGCGAACTTCGGCGACAATAGGCTCAACGAGCTTGCCAATAGCTGCTACAGCTGAGTTGAGGGCGGCTTGGAAACCGACCTGGGCGCCTATTTCTTTTACCGAACGGCAGCGCGGATTTTTAAGCATGTTAGTGCAGCCAATGCAGCTCCAGTGCAGGTCGACATTGGACAATACTGCGTCAATCAGCTCGGGGGGCAATTTGCAACAGCCGCGGTGGAACGTAGCGTCACAATATGCACAACTGATGATGCAGCCGGTGGCCTCTAGCGGTTCAGCACACGAGAAGCAAATAGCCGCCATCGCGAAATCATGCGTAATCACAGCACAACACTGCTAAGCCGAGCAGGAAAAAACAGCAGGAAACCACAGTTGTGATGCAACTAAACAATTCGCCAAGACGAAGCGATGATGTTAAACAATTTAATAGTCCGTAGAAAAGGCAACAATGCGATGCGACGCAGAAAACACAAGAGAATTATTGAAAAATCACGGAGCGCGACGGAAATGCGGCCGAACAATTAAACGTCAAACGTCAATGTCAAACGTCGGTGTTGCTGCCGAAGCAGGGGAAGCTTCCGGGAGAGAGCAGCTCGTACGGACCCCTTTGCATGCTCGACGCACTGGGGAAGGTACTGGAGCGCCTCATTTTGAACCGCCTCAACGACCATCTCGAGGAGCCGTCTTCACCCCAACTGTCGGACCGGCAGTTCGGATTTCGTCGAGGACGATCGACGGTGAGCGCCATTCAGCGCGTTGTTGAGGCCGGCCGCACCGCCATGTCGTTTGGGCGAACGAACGGCCGGGATAACCGTTTTCTGCTTGTTGTGGCGTTGGACGTGAAGAACGCTTTCAACGCGGCCAGCTGGCAATCCATTGCCAGCGCCCTTCAGGCAAAAGGTGTCCCAATCGGCCTCCAACGAATGCTACGAAGCTACTTCGAAGATCGTATGCTGTACTTCGACACGAGCGAAGGCCCCGTCGTACGGCATGTTACCGCCGGTGTTCCACAGGGGTCCATTCTGGGCCCCACTTTGTGGAACATAATGTATGACGGTGTGCCGCTACCTCCCGGCGTCGAAATAATTGGCTACGCGGATGATCTTGCGCTGCTGGTTCCTGCTACCACCACGGACGAGGTACGCGCAAGAGCAGAGGAGGCCGTTGACCAGGTCCAACGTTGGATGTAACAGCACGTTCTGGAGTTTGACCCAGCTAAGACTGAAGCCGTCCTGATCTCGAGCAAGAAGACTCCACCGCAGGTGACATTTCGCGTCGGTGACGTGGAAGTCCAGTCTTCTAGGAGCATCAGGTACTTGGGCGTGTAGCTCCAAGATCACCTGAAATGGCGAGACCATGTCACCAAGGTCACGGAAAAGGCGTCACGTGTGGTGGCAGCTGTAACGCGCCTCATGCAGAATCACAGCGGCCCCAGGACGGCCAAGTCAAGGCTGCTGGCGTATGTGGCAGAATCGGTGTTGCGGTATGCTGCTCCCGTCTGGGCTGAGGCAACTCAGGTGCGAGAGTGCCGACGGATGCTGCAACGAGTACAGCGAAAAGCCGCCATCAGGGTGGCTCGGGCATTCCGTACCGTCAGGTATGAGAAGGCCACCCTGCTCGCTGGGCTCGTACCGATATGCCACCTCATCAAAGAGGATGCTCGGGTCCATCAACAACTCCTTGTTCTAGACCGTGCTGCAACGAGGGAGGACATCCGGGCAACGGAGCGGCAGCACACCAACGACTGCTGGCAGGGGAATGGGATGCCGACGCACTGCAACAGGATGCTAGCCGGCACACGCGGTGGACGCACCTTGTCATCCCATCGGTCGGTGACTGGCAGTCTAGGAAACATGGAGACATGACTTTCCGTTTGGCGCAGGTTTTGTCCGGACACGGATTTTTCCGTGACTACCTGTGCCATAACGGATTCACGTCGTCCCCAGACTGCCAGTTGTGCGTCAGCGTCCCAGAGACGACGGAGCACGCCTTCTTCGAGTGTCCACGATTTGCTGCAGTACGTCAGGAGCTACTCGGCGAGGGGGGTCCAGACCCTGTCTGTCCTGACACCCTCCAGCGGCACTTGCTACGCGATGCCGAGAGCTGGAGCCGTATTTGCGAAGCTGCTAAGCGGATAACGGCCCAACTGCAGCAAGCGTGGGACGAGGAGCGGGCAGCATTGGCGGCCAACGTCATCGAGCACCAAAATGATGACGTAATACAGTTAGAGGCGCCGAAGTGCGACGGGCCCGAAACGAGCGACGCAACGCCAACCGGCGAGCAGCAACAGCACGTCGGCGGGAAGAACGTCGAGCTGGACTTCCCCCAACCCCACCAGCTTCACCACGGACCGCTCAGCGACGCGCAGCGCTTCGTGAACGTCAAGCGCGGTTCAGGGAGAGGAGGCGAAACCGTCATCTTCCCGGGGTGTCCAGCCGGGTAAGAAGCGATGACGATGACGGCCGAGCAATCGCGGATCACGCTGACAGACCGTCTCGTGGGGCATCGCAACAGGTGGAGGAGGCTGCAGCAGTAGCCACAGACGGTGGCCTTAGCGCTGCTGAACAAGCGGTGGCGGTAGAGGCGGAAGTTGCCTCCCGCTAGACTCGCAGCGCTATAATAGAAGCAGCGAAGGCTGATACGGCAGACTCCAATTGGAGTAGGATAAGAGTTAAAGAATTTCAATCTGAATTTGAATTGAATTTAAATAAAATTGGAAGGTGCACAAGCACGGATGTAGACTGCCCGAACATGGCTAAGAACCCCCTTCAGGGAAAACCCTCGCGGGTATGCATTGTAGGGGCGGGTGAGGGATTCTAAAAAATAAAGAATTCCATTTTTATAAAAAAAAGCCGGTTATCCCTGTGTGTAACGCTCGAGCTGTCGTCGTGAGCGGACGTGTTTCCGTCGAGCTCCGTACTCAAGTGTGATCGATATGTATGCAGTGTGCATAATCGACCGTATATGTGAAATTCGAATCTGGTGAAAAACGAAAATGTCGAATAATTCGAAAAGATATCGAACTTTATGAAAAAAATTTATTGATAAGTCGCGGAGCCGCCGTCCCCTGGCCGTGTGCAAAAATTTTTTCAAAAAAGTTGATAAATAAAAAAGTGACTGTGCACGTGGTTTTTCCGCAATAACTTGGTGAAAAATTGTCGGATTCGCCCCATCAAAGTTTTAAATGGTGCGGGACGATAAAACCTTTTGATCGATACCCATATCGGTTTAGTGAAAAAGTGGAAAATATATTAAGAGTTTTACAACTTTTTTAAGTGTTTTCTCAAAATATTTCGAAAAGTGTTGAGGTGAGCGTTACACAAACAACACCATCGTGTGCGTGGCGAAAATACCTTTCTGGCGAGTGGTCGGATTCCCAGATTAGTTGAAAAACATAAAAAGTTTTGGAGGATTGAAGTTTTGACTTAGTTAAGTAAAGTGCAAAACTTCCATAACTTTGGGAAATCGAGTTCTAGGCGCCAGATTGCCCTCATTTTCCACGAATAGTGTAGAAACTTGCACGCTCTTTCAAACTAAGTGTCGATTGGCCCGATCGGGGCAAAATCCACCGAGTTGTGCAACTCTAAAAATTCGTGAATTGTTTAAAAAGTGCTAAAGTTTTGGCGGAAACTTTGTAGTTGCACCACGCAAAACTACTTGACCGATTTCAATAAAAATTGATATCTGAGTCGGGGCCAAGGAGTTGAACAAAGTGGCGTACCCAGTTTTTTGGAAAAGTGTATAAAAAAGTTAGTGAACTTCTTGAGTGGCAATTTTGCTAACTTTGCGAAAAGTGAACGGATTTTCGCAAACGAAGTTTTGTTAGAAGCGTCTTGGCGAGACGAACTCAACGACGCATCGAGTGTCCGCGCGAAACGAAACCCGTCGATGTTATCGTAAGTGCAAAAAGAGTTTATATAAAATACTTAAGTGCTTTAAAAAGCTGTGAAATAAGATCGGATCTTCATGAAAAATACGTTAAAAGACGGGCGCTGACGAGCTCCGTCCAACAGTGAAAGTTTTATGAAAATCCGTGAAAAACTACGACCAGGATCGCGGGTGGTAGTTTTTCGTATAGGAAAGTGTACATAACATACGGCTGGCACAGACGTGTTTGTGCAAAAGTTTGTCCTTGTTCGACCTTGGCACGTGCCGGCCGGGCTTGGACGAGAAATCTTGCCCCCCCTGGACCAACGGTCAACGGCTGTGACGTCAGCGGCTGCCCCCCCTCGACCAACGATCATCTGCTGTGACGTCAGCAACGGTTGTACGGGGCGTGACGTCACAGGCATTCAGTACAAACACAAAAAGTGCAAAAAGTCGGGAAATTGTCGATCGATCTGGAAAATTTTTGTGAAAAATCGCGGAGCCGCCGTCTTCTGGCCGCATGCCAAAAATATTCCGGAAAATCGGGAAAACAAAAAAGTGAGTGTGAAAGACCATTCCGCCGGTGTGTGAAAATCGTGGATCGGAAAAGCGTGTGAAAAGTTACAAGCGATTTTCCACCAAAAATTGTGTTTTTCCGGAATAACTTTTCCGGGAAAATCAGGAAAATTCAGTGGACATGTGATACGGGTGCGCGGGGAAATTCGGCTTGTCTGGACTACCCGGACGTCCAAATCGGACGGTAAACAAGCGAACAGTGCACTTTTCAATTTTGTGACGTTTAACTGCACCAACAATGCACTAGAGGGCGCCACCTGTCAAAATTAAAACTGGTCTATATCCGGAACCACTGGTCGGCTCCGGACGTGCAAGTGCTCGCTGGAATTAGCATCGCCCCGGCTATCTGCCAGTGTTGCCATCGTGGCCATTTTTGGCCATTCCAGGGCGGCCAGTTTTGACAGGTGGCCAAAATCTCAACCGTGCACCACTCCGGAACGGGTAGCCCCAGCCGAACGGGCAAGTGTTTGCTGACTTTGGCATTTGCCCGGCTACCCAGCAGTGTGGCCAGCGTGGTCAAAAACGCTTGCGGCAGTGTTGCCAGTTTTGAGTGTAGTGCATCGCTTCGTATTTATTTATTTATTTTTTTATCTCTCATTTAGTATCTTGGATAGATTTGCTTGGAACCGGAATTATATAATAAATCCTAAATTCATCTACAAACTTAGCTACAGCGCAATAAATAAGGAAACGAGAGACAATTGGTTTTAAACTGAGCTATACTAATATTGAAGTCGAAGAATTTTTGGTATTTGTTGAAGCTATGTATCATTTGGTTGATAGGCGCATTGTAGGAATGTGCAGATCTTGAGAACGTAGGTCTTAACAGCTCAAGTATCCTGAGAGGTCGTTCAGGAGCATAAAGATTAGCTTTTCAAGCAGGTAGGGAGAATCTATGTCCCCACTGATTAATTTCGCGACAAAAGTAGCTTGCAATGCCCGACGTCTATGTTCTAAGGTTTGTAGACCAAAAAGCATGCACCGTGACAGGTAATCTAAATGTTGTGATGAAGCCCATTGTAATCGGCATATTGCTATTCTGGAGAATCTTTTTTGTATGCTTTCTATCCAAGCCGTCCACACGTGACAGTATGGGGAGAAAAGAACTGAATTAGACTCTAGGATGGAACGTACTAATGCGGTATATAATGCTTTCAGACATATTGGATCTTTTATCTCAAGAGTTTGCCTGATTACAAATCCTAACATCCTATTGGCCTTGCTAATAATAGAGTGGTAATGCTCGCGAAAGGATAGTGATGAATCAAGGATCACACCAAGATCCTTGACTGATGACACGCGAGACAAATTGTAATTGTGCAGTGAGTAACAAAAGTGTAAAGGGTTTCGTTTCCTGCTGAATGTAATCGCGCTGCATTTATCCACACAGAGGCTTAGTTGGTTTGCCACACACCAATTGCTGAATAGGTTGAGATTGTTCTGGAATGCGAAACAGTCATCGATTGACCTGATAACTGAAAAAAGTTTAATATTATCAGCATAAAGTAGTACAGAATGTTTTGGGAGAATAAGAGCTACGTCGTTTATGTAGAGTGTAAATAATAGCGGCCCCAAGTTGCTGCCTTGGGGAACTCCCGAAGTATTTGTGAATGGTTGCGAAAAGATGTTATCTATTCTTACAGAATACATTCTGTCCGTCAGATATCATTTTAACCAATCGATGACAAGAGGTGAAATACCAATCTGTGCGAGTTTTGCAAGAAGGATGTTGTGATTGATGCTATCAAACGCAGCTTGGAAATCAGTGTACACTGTATCCATTTGATATTCCGATTCAAACGATGTATGACATTCCGAAACGAACTGAGCTAAGTTGGTGGTTACGGATCGTTTAGGTACGAAACCATGTTGATCAACCGATATGTAATTGATACATGACATAACTAGGACGTCGTAGATCATGATTTCCAAGATTTTTGCAAACGTGCATAGAGATGTTATACCACGATAGTTTATTGCATCATTCTTAGGTTCTCTTTTAAGGATAGGTGTCATCCATGAACATTTCCACGGCTCAGGAAAGATGCCCATTTTAAGCGATGCAGTAAAAACAGCCTCTAGAGGAGCGCGCAAAGCATCAGCGCACTTTTTCGCTACGATGGTCGGTATCCCATCGGGCCCCGGATTATATGAAGTTTTCAGTCGATTGATGGCCTTACAGATGATATCACCGTTAATCTCGAAATCATTTAGCGAAACACAGAAAGCGTCAGAAGGTGTGGATTCCAAAGCAGCCTCAAGCAGCGATGATGTAGTAGTATCAACAGAATAAACGCTTTTGAATTTTTCAGCGAATAGTTGACATATGTCGTAGCGATTATCTGCATGTTTATCGTTTCAAACAAGATGATTAGGTGCGCCGCTGTCCTTTCGTTTATTGTGCATGAATTGCCAGAATAATGTTGGGCAATCGATGAACTGTGATTGTAGATTTTGTATGTAATCATTGTAGAGCAGTTTGTTCACTTGTCGAAAATGGCTGGTAATGGTATTTAGCTTGTCTGATGGCAAACGAGTGCGTTTATATCGGCGCTTGGCTTTATTTTTAGACCGTCTTATATTATTTAATATCCAGTTACTCCATGGAGGTCCACGTTTTCTTGATGCTGTGTTTAAGGGACAACATTCAGTGAATATACTTATTAGTTTATCAGTGAAGGAACGAATAGCGGTATTCAGATCATAGTTGGTGGTGCAGTCGGGATTGCAGAAGGACCAATCTACACCGCGCCGCATAGCATCCATTTTAGCGAAGTCGGCTTTGCGGAAATTAAAGCTCATGAGTGTATTAGCGTTGTCCGAGACAGGATCGTTGATATTAGTGCGATACGATTTGAATTCCGCAATTAAACATGGATGATACACATCGGTTTTTATTAGCCAATCTTGTGTAGATTGGATCTGCATCCCTTCCTTCACAATATTGTCGTCAGCAAAAATGAGGTCTAGTACATTGTTTTTGATATTTTTAATAAAGTTAACTTGTGTCATGCCTGCATAGTTCATTTCATCCAGCAGATCCCCGCATACGGTGGAAATTTGAGATCCAGAAAAATCGAGCATTGGTAGCCCCCTGTCTGATAATAATGTCATAGTCGCATACTAATGAAGCAGCAAAAAAATCACTGAGTTTTGATCGGAGCCCATGCACGTTCTGATAATATACTTTTAAGTTATCATAATCATTTTAATTGTTATTATTATTATTATCGGATTGTAAAATATTAACATGGTAATGTGAGCTTACCGGATCATCTGGCTGCGCAATTCGTATCGTTGTGTTGGAGGGGATGGGGACAAAAGTTGCGGCGGAGATGTCAACAGAATCGGTGAGCATGGTTCTATGATCGATGAAGAGTGTAGCGGTAAAGTTTCCATTGTTGTCGTTAGCGGCAGGTGCAATAACGGGCCGTTGAACGTTTGCCTCATGCAAGCACGGGAATGGGACCACGGTGCATTCTCGTTTTTTGGATTGCTATGGGAAACAAATCTTTTGTATACCATGCCTCGCGGCCAAGTGCTGGATTCTAACGCTAGATTCAATAGCGATTTAGGTACATCGATTTTGAATGAGATGAACTTGAGTTCATATGACATGTTGTGTGGTCGAATCTGATATATCAAAATATCGGTAGTACCCAGTTGTTTTGATATCAGTTCACGCATATCATTAATTGTTGTGCTGGGATCAATTCTCGTAACAAAAAGCCAGAATTTGGTTTCTGTGTTAGGAATGAACTTGACCTCTACAGGTATATCAGCTGTACCATGCTTTAATTCAGTGTTAGATGTGCAATTGGGAAGAATCGTTTGTTTATCTGTACAGGACGGTAGTATGAGAGAACGAGAACGGGTTTTTTCTAAGACTAAGCTGGGATGCTGAGCGGACTGGGCACTAGTGTTAGTGAGCGAATTTGCTTGGTTGGACACTCGAGGTGGTAATGAAATTGTGTTTGTGATTGTGGTGTTTAAATTCTCACTCAAAACTTGATTTGGACGATTTTCACTACATTGAACTATGTTTTGCTTTTGTAGATCAGTAGGACAACCTGATGAATTAGACGAATTGGTATTTGATTGTAACGCCGTAATAATGTCGGTGTATATGTGATCACTGAATCGCTTGTCTACTTCTTTTACTATGTCTTCTTTGAAGGTTTGTAGGAGTTGGGCTATTGCACTAATACAGGTAGATTTGCTTTCACGGCACTTTGTGCATATCCATCTGAGACCGCTGTTGCTGAATAATTCTTTACTACATGCATTTGTAATGTTAAGGCACCTTGGATGAAAAGCAACTTTACATGTAGACAACTCCAAATTACCACAACATTTTATGCTTTCACCAGCAATGAGGAGTAAACACTTTTTGCATGTGTCACTCATGATTGTGTATTTTATATCACTGGCTGGTGTGAGTGAGACAATGGTGTTGGCGTAAACGATGAGCTGACTTGCAGATAATTATGCGTCTTAGTGTGCGTAATGCAACTGGATGTCTGATGTTCGATGGCCAAAGATGCGATCAAAGAATGCGATATCAGCTGATGAAATTTCGTTTAAGCAGGATGCTGCAATATCACCGGTATCGGTAACTACAAAAGCGGCAAGAGCGGCGCTTAAACTATTTGAAGCCAGCTCACATTCACAGAGAAACTACGAAGTTCAACCGAAAATAACTGGAGAAGTACGGAGCGCAAACTAAGCACTTGTTGTTCCGTCGACGATCTTGACAGTCTAGCGTGTATCGCGCGTTCAACGCAGACTGCGACGGGCTGCGTTCATACCCTCGTATTAAGAGGTGCGCGCACGAACAGGAAAGTGAAACAAAACGCAGGGGATGGGTGACGAGGCCCAACCCCCGCAAGTGAGTGCGCCGTACCAGCTGCGGTCCAGGATAGGGTCGGTAGTGGCGACACAGCCACTGGCGATTGAGCGCCCGGCAACGCCGATGATGGAGTTGTGCTACTCCAGCAACGACGATGAGCTGAATAGTACCATCATCGCTACGCCGGAACCTGCGCTGGAGTGTGAGGCAGCGGAGGCGGCCATGGACTTGGAGCCACCAGCAGCAGCACAGCCAACACCAACGGCATCCCCTGTTCTGGGCAACGTGGCAGTTGCTGGGCCCATCGACGCGGGAAGTTGTGCCCTGCTGATGGCACAGCTCCAAAGCATCGGCGGGCAGCTAACGGCGACGTTGGAGGAGCTGCGACTTTGTCGCGAAGAAAACGCGGCACTTCGTCGCGAGAATGAGTTGCTGCTCACGGGCACTCATTCGGTGCTTGAGCTGCAGACTGCAGCGAACGCAACCCTGCAGCAGTCGTCGGGACAAGGCGGAAACCGGGAGACAGCCCAGAAGCGCCAGCAACGGCTGAGGCGGCGAGAGCGGGAACGGCAGCAGCAACAGCAGCAGCAGCAGCATCGTCAGCAGCAGCAGCAGCAGCAGCAGCAGCAGCAGCAGCAGCAGCAGCAGCAGCAGCAGCAGCATCGTCACAGCAGTAGCATCGTCAGCAGCAGCGTCAGCAGCACCCGCAGCAACAACAGCAGCAGTAGCCGCAGCAGCAGCTTTGTACAACGGTGGTAAGAGGCCGCCCGTCCCAGCGGCAACGTCAACCGCAGCAGCAGCAGCAGCAGCAACAGCAGCAAGGTGAACGCTATGTTCCACCACAGCTCCGGCAGCAGCAACAGCAGCAAGGTGAACGCTATGTTCCACCACAGCTCCGGCAGCAGCGACAGCAGCAGCAGCGCCCGCAGCAGCAGCAGCAGCAGCAGCCGCAGCAGCAACAGCAACAACGTCCGCAGCAACAGCATCAACAGCAGCAGCGACCTCAGCATCAGCGATCACAGCAGCGAAAGCCGGCCAAGCCCGAGCTCATTGAGGTTTCGCCCAACGAAGACCAAGACTGGGAGAGCCTTCTGCTGCTTGTGCAAACGGCAGTCAGGACTGACGAGCGGTACAAGCCGCTCAAGGACCACGTCGTCCTGGGTCGCCTTACCAGCAAGGCGTTGTTGCGTCTTACACTGAGTCGCAAGGCGAACGCACAGTATATGCTGCAGCAGGTTCGTGCCATCGTGGGCAGTGCTGGAGTGTGGCGGCACGTCACGGAAATGGCGTCAGTCATCGTGCATGACGTTGACCCGGTAGCGCGAGAGGAGGACCTAACTTTGCTGCTTGACAGCAAGTTCGAGTCGGGAGCGGGCATCGTCTCAACCACTTTGACCAAGATGACCGACGGCACCCAACGTGCGTATGTGCGACTGCCCGCGAAGTTCGCGAAGGAGCTGGAGGGCACCAAAATCAAGCTGGGCTTTTGCGTAAGCAAAGTCAGAGCCGCGCCACCGACTCCTCGAGAGCGTTTGCGCTGCTATCGCTGTCTCGAGCTGGGTCATTGGGCCCATGATTGCCGTTCACCCGACGACCGGCAGAACATGTGCATACGCTGCGGCGTTGTGGGGCACATGGCAAAGGACTGCACTTCTTCGACGAAGTGCCTCAAGTGCGGTGGTCCACACACAATTGGACACCCCGACTGCGCCCGGTCGGCCTTGCAATGACCCCACAACTGCGAGTAATGCAGGTGAACTTGGGCAGAGGAGAGAGGGCCCAGGACATTGCCCTCCAAACTGCCCGAGAAAAGAAAGTGGACGTGCTGCTGCTGTCGGAGCTGTATCGACCGCCTGCCAACAACGGTAGATGGGCCTTCGACTGTTCGAAGAAGGTTGCCATCGTCGCAACTGGGTCTCTTCCTCTCCAGAGGATTTGGTGCAGCAACACACCGGGACTCGTCGCTGCCGAGATAGGCGGCACCACTTTCCTCAGCTGTTACGCTCCACCTCGTCAGCCCACCGACGAGTTCGAGCGCTTCATTGAAGCAGTACAGCTCGAAACGCTTACCCATTCACAAGTCGTCATTGCCGGCGACTTCAACGCCTGGCATGTGGAATGGGGAAGCGAGCGTAACAGCGAGAGGAGGAAGACCTGCTCAGTGCCATCCAGCAGCTAGACCTGGTTGTGCTAAATCAGGGCACGACGAGCACCTTCGACGGCAACGGAGCGGCAACAGCGAGTATCGTTGACGTGGCGTTTGCGACACCAACCATCGCGCAGCCGGGAACGTGGAACGTGTGCGGTGATTACTCGTACTTCGACCACCGGTACATCACGTACACTGTTGGCACCACAGTTCCCGTCGTAAACGAGCCCTCATCACCACGGATGAGACATCAGGGGCGCATTCGACACGCGGATCGGCGGTATAAGGCGACGCAGTTCTCGCAGCGAGCCTTCCGAGCGCGGTTCTCAGAACGGGCGGTCAGTCTCGAACGCATGGTTGAGATCATGCTCGCCGCGTGTGACAAAACGATGCAGCGGGTTACAACGTCGCATAGTGACCCCCATCGTGACCTGTTCTGGTGGACGCCGCTGCTCAGGCTGCTGCGAGAGAACTGCGATCGCGCCCGCGATCGGATGCTTCATACCAGTGATCTTCAAGAGCGGAGCATTGCCGCAGCGGAACATCGCACAGCGAGGGCGGAGCTGGGGAAGGCGATAAAGGCCAGCAAGAGGAACTCGTTCCAGGAGCTGATCGATATCGCCGAGGAGAATGTGTTTGGAGCCGGATATCTCGTCGTTCTGTCCCACCTCCGTGGTGGACGGACGCCACCCGAGACGGAGCGGGACAGGCTCGAACACATCGTGTCCGATCTCTTCCCCCAGTACCCGCCCCTCGTCTGGCCAGAAGCGGCTACCATCGAGGGAGAGGAGCAGTCAGGAGCGGTTACAGCAGTGACGGACCAGGAACTCCAGTTCATCGCGCGCCGCATGGCCAACAAAAAGGCCCCGGGACTCGACGGTATCCCGAACGCGGTGGTGAAAGCAGCCATCTTGCAGCACACGGGGGTTTTCACAGCGCTGTACCAGGACTGCCTCGTTAACGGCACGTTTCCAGCAGCGTGGAAGAGGCAGCGCCTTGTACTCATCCCGAAGCCAGGAAAACCCCCCGGAGAGAGCAGCTCGTACCGGCCCCTGTGCATGTTGGATGCACTGGGCAAGGTGCTTGAGCGCTTGATCCTGAACAGGCTGCACGAGTTCCTGGAAGATCCAGATTCACCGCGACTGTCGGACCGGCAGTATGTTTTCCGCAGAGGGCGCTCGACCATCGGTGCTATTCAGAGGGTTGTTGAGGCCGGCCAGCGTGCGATGTCGTTCGGTCGCACGAACCGACGCGACAATCGGTTCCTCCTAGTTGCTGCGCTAGACGTAAGGAACAGGCACAACCAGGTGAAAGCTGCTGCGAAACAGGCGATATCAACAGTGATGGAATGGATGGCTCGACACCATCTCGAGTTTGCGCCGGCGAAAACGGAAATGGTGGTCATTTCCAGCACCAAAGCCCCGACGCGGATCACCGTCCGAGTAGGCGACGTGGACGTCACCTCGTCCCGCTCGATCCGCTATCTCGGCGTGACCCTCCAGGACAAGTTGTCGCGGCTGCCGCACGTCAAGAAGGTCACCGAGAGGGCTGGGAAGATCGCCGACGCCACATCCAGACTGCTGCGAAACCATAGCGGACCAAGGGCATCGAAAGCGAAGCTGCTAGCTTCGGTGTCCGAGTCCGTTATGCGTTATGCAGCACCGGTATGGAGTAAAGAGCTGCAGAAACGAGAGCCTGGTCGCCTGCTGGAGCGTGTCCAGCGAAAGATGGCACTGAGGGTGGCACGAGCATTCCGTACCGTGCGGTACGAGACTGCCACCCTCCTGGCTGGTCTGACCCCCATCTGCCTGCTGGTGGATGAGGACGCCCGGGTCTACCAGCGACTAAGTGCCGTCAACCGCACCGACACGAGGGCGAACATCCGGAAGCAGGAGCGACAGGCCACGATCGAGCAATGGCAGCAACAGTGGGATGCGGAAGCCGACACCAGCCGGTACACGCGTTGGGCGCACCGTGTATTACCCAACATAGGCAGCTGGCAGTCCAGGAAACATGGAGATGTGTCGTTCCGTTTGTGCCAGATACTCTCAGAACATGGCTTCTTCCGGGACTACCTGTGTCGCAATGGCTTCACATCGTCCCCTGACTGTCAGCGGTGCAGCGGCGTCCCTGATACCGCGGAGCACGCGGTGTTCGAGTGCTCGAGGTTTGCTGAAGTCCGTCAGCAGCTACTCGGCGCGGGAAGTACGGACCCGGTCCGTCCGGAAAACCTCCAGCAGCACTTGTTGCGCAATGCCGAGAGCTGGAGCCGTACCTGCGAAGCTGCTAAGCGGATTACGGCTCAACTTCAGCAAACCTTGGACGACGAGCAGCACGTCGAAGATGTTGCCGATCTGGAGGCACGGCGTGCGAAGATCCGTCGAGCATGCGAGCCGCCGAGCAGCCAGGGCACGGCAACGAGAGGTGCAGCGAGAAGGACGTCCCCCATCTCCACCACCATCGCCCAGAACTGCGGCACGCCGTACAGATCTACGGCTGCGCGGCTCTTGGCAGGCGCGATTCAGAGCGAGAAGGCGTCAAGCGATTCAGGACGCGAGACGCCTGTATGGGGAGCACAGTCCTGCATCATCGTCATCGAGCAGCAGTGACGACGATTCAGACGGCCGAGGAAGCGCGGATATCGCAGCCGGACCGTCTGGAATTTGCAACCGCGCTAATGAACGAAATAACGAAGCCACGGACGGTGGCCTGAGTGCTGCGGAAGAAGCCGCAGCGGTCGAGGCGGAAGTTGCCTCCCGATAGACGTTCTGCATTCGTTAGAAAAGAAGCGTCTACTAGCAAGAACGAGTGCCCTAGTAAGGGATAACAGAAGTTGAATTGAATTTGAACAATAAAAAACGGAAGATGCATCATGCACGGAATAGGTACAGGCAATTCAGTCTAGCAACCCCCTTCAGGGCACGCCCTCGAGGGTAAAAATGTAGTGGTGAGGGAGGGTCTGAATTCCAATGAATAAAGAAACCCGCTTTTAAAAAAAAAAAGCCAGTTATCCCTGTGGTAACTTTTCTGACACCTCTTGCTAAAAACTCGTTATAACCAAAAGGATCGTAAGGCCAAGCTTTCGCTGTCCCGAAGTGTACTGAACGTTGGGATCAAGCCAGCTTTTGTCCTTATGCTCAGCGTGTGGTTTCTGTCCACACTGAGCTGACCTTTGGACACCTCCGTTATCGTTTTGGAGATGTACCGCCCCAGTCAAACTCCGCATCTGGCACTGTCCATGACGTGGACCGAAAGGACCTGTCCAGAAATCTTCGAGCCAGGCGGCGCGCGGAACCGGGGGCAAACGTGACATCATAAACGATCGACCGCGCAGAAGCAGCGCACCACCGACGTACGCAAGCTTGTACCCTTGCGGGCCACGGTTCATGGTCGGACAAGCGGGTAACACGCTACACACGACGATGCTACGATGCAGTCTCCCCGGCGGCACCACCCAGCGACACACTGGACGCTGAGCGAGAAACACGGTGCATTGGGCGCGCGCAGGCGAACCGCCGCCACAGCCCCCCGGCACAGTGGGCAACGGCCATACAAACGCCGGGATGAAAATCAATTCCTCGTGCTATTGCAGTTTTTCTTCATTCAATACCATTGCTCTTACTATACAGAGCAGTCCTATACTAAAATCGTCAAGACAGCAAAAAAACCTCAATAATTATCGCTCACAACATTTCATTATTGTGTAGTACTTAACAGCATCAACAATTATTGTTATGAATTTAAACAAAGGCGGAGTAAGTTCCTTACTAAAAACGATTTTTTAAGTACTACGCGCTAGAACAGCCGAGTGTTTCATGGTTAGTTTTGAAAAGAGATGATTCATATCTTACGACCTTTTTTAAACTGTTTTTCTCTGTTCAGCTTTGTTTCTTATGCCTGTTTGTTTCAAATGCTCGTTTATGACAGGTAGTTCGATACTTGCGGTGTATGGCTCATACAACAAGACGTCAAAATCGCTCGTGCTATTTTCAAGAAAAAATTCAATAATTTTCGGGGTCGCGGATGGTCGCAGCTAACTTCAACGTCAATACGTAGGAAAAATGTTGATCTTTCCTTTGATATGCGACTCACGAGTGAAATCGAGTCGAATCATAAAAAATTTTGCTCTCCAAAATGAAAATATCCAAAAACTCGGCAGTGATGTTTGATTTTCAATCATTTATGAACTTTAAAAACAAGTTTTTGCCAAATATTCTGACATAACATCAAAGTATGACAAAAAACCTTTTCAACAACACATTAATTATCAAAATCTAACCATCATATACAAAAATATGAAACAAAAAGGATATACAAAAATATATCCTATTTCGTCGAGAAAGGCATAAACCATCGTCTCCTCCCGTTGTCGCTTCCGTATGTCTGATTGAACACCACCACTCGCTACCTTTTCGTCGTGGCAGCGGATATCCTCCTGCATGAGGAGGACTAACGGGGTGGTGTTGGCGACAACGCAAGCGGCATCATAAGACACGGTCTGGAAGGCGCTGGCGACTCGGAGAGCCCCCGGTCGATGCGCCCTTTGGACCGATTTGCGATGGGTCTCCTTGTCGAGCACCCATCGCCCCCAGGTGGCAACTCCGTATCGGATGATACTGTTGCCGACGTTTACGAGCTGTCTCCTACTGCGGCTCTTAGGACCACGCTTATTCGGCATCAGGCAGGTCAAGGCATTCGTAATCCGTGACTAATCCTTATTGACCACTCTTTCCAGATGCCGGCTGTGGTGCTGTTTGCGACAGAGGTCCACTCCCAGGTACTTCAGCGTTTCCGTGGATTGGATCGAGTGACCGCCCGCTTGAAGCTCTGCGAGCTGCGGGACATGATGAGTACAAAAAATCATGCACCCGGTCTTTTGGTGGGCAAGTTCCAAACCGACTCCTCGCAGCCACCACTCGATCCTCTCCAGGTTAGCCGTTGCTAAAGCGCTGACCTGTTCCGTGGTCCTTCCCAGAAATGTGAAGGCCACGTCGTCAGCAAACCCGATGATGTCCGCTCGTAGTCCTTCGAGCGGCAAGCGGAGTAGGTCGTCGTACATGACGTTCCAAAGTGTTGGTCCTAAAACCGAACCCTGAGGAACGCCAGCAGATACAGTCCTTGACACTACTCCTTCATCCGTATCATAGTGGAGCGTTCGGCCAATGAAATAGTTCCGCAGCAACGCCTGCAAATAAGGCGGAGTGTTTTTACGCTGCAGAGCTTGGCCGATCGCTGCCCAGTTTGCCGAGTTAAAGGCATTCCGGACGTCCACCGTTACCACCGCACAGAGACGATCTCCCTTTCGCTTCTTGTCTAGAGCGACTTTCCCGTTGTTCATCACCCGAGTGATGGCATCAACGGTTGAACGCCCTTTACGGAAACCGTATTGGGCGTCCGAAAGTCCCCCGGTCGACTCCAGGTGGGTTGTCAGCATCCGCTGAATCAACCGCTCCAAAATTTTCCCCAGCACACTCAGCAGACAAATTGGCCGGTATGACGAGGGCTCCCCAGGTGGTTTTCCCGACTTGGTAAGCAGCACCAGTTGTTGCCGCTTCCATGCGTCGGGGAAAGTGCCTGCCTCCAGTAGCTGCTTATAGCTTTTAGCAAAAACTTCCGGAAAAGCCAGAATTGCCGCAGCTGCAGCCATATTCGGAATGTTGTCGTCCCCCGGAGCTTTCTTGGGGTTGACTGAGCGGGCAATCTCCTTCAACTCTTCCGCCAACTCCTCCTCCGAGACCGGATCCTGTGGATCCCCACCTAGTTCCGTCTCGGGCCACTCCATCGGGGGACGATCGGGAAAGAGCTCATTCACGATGAACTGGAGCTTATTGGCATCCCGTTCCATCGGAACCCGAGCTCCATCCCACTGCTGCTTGCGGATTTGGTACGCAGGGCCAAAGCCGTGCGGTTCCAATTGTTCCGGCAGATCCTGCTTGTGTTGGTCCTTGCTGAGTTTGATGGCCCGTTACAGGGCAGCGCGTGCGTCCGACTTCATTTGACGCCTTTCCTCGCGCTGCTCCTCGGTCCGGGCCCGGTTGTACCGCCGTTTCATTCCATGAAAATGGCTGCGCAACCGATCAATCTCGGACGTCCACCAATAAACTGGCCGCCGGCCCTGTCGTCTTGGGGGTTGCCTAGGCATGGTGCCATCACAGGCCACCGTAATGGCCTGGGTCAGCTCCTCTGGCGTAGCAACATGCCCAAAAATGTCCTGGTCCCTCAAGATTTCAACGAACAAATCCTTGTCGAAGAATCTTGTGGACCACCTTCCCCCATTCACTGCTGAGTGTCCCTCGTTATTGGCGCGCTGTCTCGGAACCCTGCCGACCACAAACTTGATAGTGTTGTGGTCACTTGGGGTTTCGTCACACACGCGCCAATTATTGTCCCCTACCAAGGAGGGGCTGCAAAAGGATACGTGCACAATGGAGTCGCGGCCATTTGCCCCAATCCAAGTGCTCTGGTTGCCCTGGTTCAGGAGAACCAATCCCAGAGCAGCCGCTGCATCCATCACAACTCCCCCCCTAGATACCCTTTCCCCATCGTTTGGCCTCCGCTCCATCCCCCATGCACCTGACCAGGCGTTTACATCACCCCCGATCACGGTGTCCCGATTCCGTGGGAGTACAGACACAATTTCGGTCCATTTGCGTTTGTACTCCTCGACAGTCAAATCGGAACCCACGGGTGGTAGGTAGACGGAACAGAAAACGATTCCCCGCATCTCGACCACAACGAAGTCCTCGCGTTGGTTGTCAATGATGCGCTGAAAAGGATAATCCCCAACTGATACCACTGCTACCCGACCAGTGGTATCGGTAACCCAATTGCTGTTATTATTTGGCACCCAATAGGGGTCCGAGATAATCAGAATATCACAATCCTCGGCACGAGCACTTTGCAAAAGCAGGTGCCCTGGGATTAGAAGCAGGTTCCGGCTTTTGCTTGGGTTGGGGAGCAGAAGTTTGCGTATTTGCGGCGAGGCTGGCTGCTTGCTCAGCTTCACGCTGCTTCTTCCTCTTCCGTCGCTCCCGGCGCACGGCGGTCTTCCCCTTTACCGTCCGCCATTCTTGCGCCCCCTCTTGCCCCTCTGATGGTCCAGATCCCTGGTCCGCCGAACAACTTTCCCCTTCGCAAGGTTCCTCTTCCACAACTACCTTAGCATTTTTCCCCTTCCCACCCTTTCCCTTCTTCTTGCCCTTTTTCCCTTCTTGACCCACCAACTGTTGTCCCTGTTCCCCATTTCCTCCTGTCTTGGCCTCATTCTCCCTTACTATTATGTTGTACATCTCCCGCATAATTCCCCCAAAAACAGTGAAAATTTTGGTGACATCAGTCTCGTTCAAAGGCAAAGATCCCGGTTGCGGCTCCTGATTAGGGCCTGCCAAAGGCCCTAAGTCTTGCTCCAACACCGGGTTCTCCACCACGAGATCCTCGGTTCCTGTTCCCACATCAATTCCTGACCCCGCCTCTCCTAGCCAAATTGCTGGAAGATTGTGCAGCAGGGCTAAAACTGAGCCAATACGCTCTTCCCAATTAGAGAATTGTGGCGTTTTGGCTAAAATAGCCTTGTGCTTCACGGTGTCCCTGATAAACAGCATGAGCTCATGTTTTGCTTTTTGCAATGGGCTCATGGGATTTGACTCGGCTGGATATGCAGTAGCGAAAAATTTCCTGTCGTATGTTTGCCCTGCCTTAGAACCCTCCCCAGGGCTGTCTTCCGCAATCTGCGGGAGAGCAGAGACCCTTTTTGATTTTCCCTCCACCTCTACCCAATAAGCTTTTCGTAGGGCAGGTGCCTTGGAAGCCATCAGCTGGGTTGTTGATGCCCGTCTACCAAAGCTGGTGGCCGAAGCCTTAGACGGGGACATCGTTCGAGGGACTACTTCTACGAGCTAAAGTGGAGCGTGTGTTCATCACCATTTTTCTACTGTATACTATTTCGCGCTGTAATTATATTGTCAATTTATTTTGCTGTCAATGTGATGAGACGTTTGATGTCACTGTCAGTCAAGTTATTAATAAAGCTGTCAAATCTATTTGAATGTCAATGATACCGTGATGTTTTACGTCAATGTCTAATGATTGCGATTTAATGTCATGGGAATAATCAAATAAGATAATTAAAGTTATATTTTCAAATTGTTTGCAACGGAGCAAAAATTAACTGGGTTAGATGGTATTGATAAAAAAAGAAAAAGCTTAGGAAGCGATTAAAATGATTGAGAGCTAATTTAAGTTAACTTCAATTGAAATTTAGAAAAAGGGGAATTTAATAAATTGAAAGTGTTTTCCGAGATTAAAATTTTTATTTAATAGCTGTCAGTCTATTTGATGTCGATAACGGTAAATGTCAGGTTTAAACAAGCTGTCCAAACAATTTCAATGTCAACTGGATATGACGTTGTGTATTAAAAGTTTTAATAGAATTGAAAAAATATTGTGTAATGAATTGTCACTTGAGCAAAAGCAATTTTAATTTCATTTAATTGGTTGAGTATAAATATTTTTTTTAAAGTTATTATTAATGAGTTTAGAATGTGTCTCTACAGTTTATTATACTAAACTACTACATAACTGAAGCTAGCTGCTTCTTTTATACCCGTCGCAAATGCTATGGTCTACTTTGTTTTTCCAACAATTATTAAATCGGTTGCAACTGTCAAAAAATTTAAATTATAACTGTCAACCAATTTAAGATGTCAAAGTGACGTGAGGTTTCAGATATATTGAGCTGTCAATTTTGATTATATGTCATCGTTGAATGTCAAGTGTTCTAATGTCAATTCAAATTATTTTGTTATTATTAATATAATTAAATATTATTAATTATTATTTTAGTTATTTCAATCAGAAAACTAATTTGTTATTTTTATACATGCAAGGAACCGGGAGAAAAATAACTACGTGATTATTTAAATTTTTACTTGTTAAAGGGTTATGGTTGGAGAAGACGTATTACCATATATAAAAAAATATTGGAAATATGTAGGTAAATATTGGAATTGGTTTCATTGATTTATATCAATACTTATACATAATGTATAGATGTATTAATAAATTGAGATTTGATTTTGTAAGGGAATATAATTAAATGGATTGTAATGGAAAATATCCCGCGAATCCCGAAATAAACCCGCAATCATGGATTTCAAGGCTATAAATGATAGGCTATGCACCCTGCGCATGCGAGGCAAATTCTTTAATATAAGCCTCATAAACGTTCACGCCCCTACCGAAGACAAAGAGGAAGAGGAGAAGGACCTTTTTTACGGCCGCCTCGCTAGAATTGTAGATGCTTGCCCCAGGCATGACCTCAAAATCATCCTGGGGGACTTCAACGCAAAAGTCGGTAGGGAGCCAATGTACCGCCAATACACTGGCTGTCACAGTCTGCATGAGCACAGTAATGATAATGGTAGTAGATTGGTCCAGTTCGCCGCAGCGAACAATCTGGTTGTAGGAAGTACCAAATTTGCGCGCAAAAAAATCCACAAGATTACGTGGGCGCACCCGGGTGGAGAATCCTTCAACCAGATCGACCACGTGTTAATAAGCTGCCGACGACAGTCGAGTCTGTTAAATGTCAGAACATATCGAGGAGCCAATATCGATTCCGATCACTACTTGGTTGGCTTAGTGATACGTTGTAGAATCGCCCGCCCCCGCGCCAATGGGGGCGGAGAAAACACGCAGGCTCGGCTCAACACGGACTCTCTAAGGGACATTGCTGTCCAACAGGAATTCAAAACCGCTTTAGAAGAGTCTCTACTACCAGAAGACAGATACGAAACTACGAGCGAGAGGTGGAACGCTCTAAAAACAAAAATAATAAACTGTGCAAGAAATATACTCCCACCACGTCGTGGCAACACCAAATCTGGCTGGTTCGACGATGAATGCAGACAAGTGACCGAACGTAAGAATACTGCATACCGAGCAATGCAGCAACGGCATAGAACGCGGGCATGCGCAGAGGAATATTCACGGCTTAGACGCGAAGAGAAACGAGTTCACCGCTCCAAGAAGCATGCTTTGGAAGAGCAAAACATGCGGGAACTCGAGCAAACCAGAGAGGCGTACGGACCGACACGAAAGTTTTACCAAGCGATAGCAGGTCACCGAAACAACGTTGTACCTAAGGTAACCTGCTGTCGCAACAAGGATGGAGATCTGGTCAGTAACCAGCCAGAGGTCCTCTCGCGGTGGGCTCAGTACTTTGATGAATTACTCAATGACCAGTTTAGCGAACAGCTAGAAGCGCCACTAGCAGATAATGTCATGCTGCTGCCACCTAGCATAGATGAAACACGAAAGGCTATCCGTCGGCTGAAAAATAACAAGGCACCCGGAACCGACGGAATTGGTCAAGAATGGAGGTGCACGACTAGAAAACGAGATTCATCAAATTGTTACTGAGGTGTGGGATAGCGAATCGATGCCTTGTGATTGGAATCTCGGCATCATCTACCCCATATACAAGAAGGGAGATAGGTTGGACTGCAACAACTACAGGGGTATTACGGTGTTGAATACCGCCTATAAAATATTCTCCCTGATCCTTCAGGATCGCCTTGTCCCGCACGTCGAAGAGTTAGTAGGAAACTATCAAAGAGGATTCCGAAACGGAAAATCAACCACTGATCAGATCTTCACCATGCGGCAGATCTTGGAGAAGATGGCTGAATACAAAAACGACACATACCATCTCTTCATAGACTTCAAAGCCGCATACGATAGCATAGCCAGGGTAAAACTGTACGACGCTATGAGCTCATTTGGAATCCCGGCCAAACTGATAAGGCTAGTTAGAATGACTATGACCAACGTCACATGCCAGGTGAGGGTGGATGGAAAACTCTCAGGACCTTTTGCTACCACCAAGGGTCTGCGCCAGGGGGACGGGCTTGCCTGTCTCCTATTCAACTTGGCGCTAGAGAGGGCCATCCGCGACTCGAGGGTGGAGACTACGGGAACCATCTTCTATAAGTCAACCCAGATCCTGGCATACGCTGATGATATAGACATCATTGGTCTGCGGCTCTCCTATGTAGCAGAAGCCTACCAAGGGATTGAGCAGGCGGCAGAGAACCTCGGATTGCAGATAAACGAGGCAAAGACCAAACTGATGGTGGCAACATCAGCGGACCTACCAATAAATAATCCAAATCTACGTAGGCGTGATGTACAGATAGGTGAACGCACTTTTGAAGTCGTCCCAGAATTCACCTATCTTGGGTCAAAGGTCAGCAACGACAACAGTATGGAAGTTGAGTTGCGTGCAAGGATGCTGGCTGCCAACCGGTCATTCTACAGCCTGAAAAAGCAGTTCACCTCAAAGAACCTGTCGCGACGGACGAAGCTGGGACTATATAGTACCTATATAGTACCAGTACTCACATACGCCTCTGAGACATGGACACTGTCCAAATCTGACGAAGCCCTCTTAGCCGCGTTCGAGAGGAAGATGCTCAGAAGGATACTTGGCCCCGTATGTGTGGAAGGACAATGGAGGAGCCGCTATAATGACGAGCTATACGAGATGTACGGCGACCTCACTGTCGTACAGCGTATTAAGCTCGCCAGGCTCCGGTGGGCTGGCCATGTTGTACGCATGGAAACGGACGACCCAGCCCGTAAAGTCTTTTTAGGCCGTCCACAAGGACAGAGGAGGCGTGGTAGGCCCAAATTGAGGTGGCAAGATGGCGTGGAGGCGTCCGCCATTAAGGCCGGGATAACGGACTGGCAGACGAAGGCGCGAGACCGTGAGCGGTTTCGGACACTCCTGAGGCAGGCCAAGACCGCAAAGCGGTTGTAGCGCCGGATAAGTAAGTAAGTAATGGAAAATATGCTACTTAAATTGTGGAGCGTTGAATTGAAGAATGTAAATATTAAATTTTGCTTTTTTGTGATTATGGCGTTGTAAGTTATATTTTTAAGTCTAGGATTTTTTAAATCACTTATTCGCTTAAATATTTGATTGAAAATATTTTTTTAAGTTGAAAATAGCTTTGCTCATGGATAGAAACTGAACTAGTGATAATATTAAAATATTTGCAGAAGGCTTTCTATGTGTACTTTAAGTTTTTTCAGAATTTTCGAGATTTGAATGAAATGAATGAAACGAATGAGATTTAAGAGTGCGTAAAAGTGACAAACTACGTGAGGAGACGTGTGTGCTTCAACGTTACAGGTAAAGTGGACCAAGTGTCCCGTTATATTTTTGGCTATGCTACGGGATACAGATAAAATGGGTTTCCGGTCACCTTGCTCTATGCTCCCTTACTGGAGTTTATTTTGTTAGTTTTACGAGAGTTTTGAAATTTGGTTAGGATAGATTTTGAAAATTTAAATTGTTAGTTCTACTGGGTGTGGAAATTATTCTACTTTACGAATGGTGGTTCCAAATGTGTTTGTGAAGTGTTTTGAAAAACTATATCTACTGTTAGTTTTATATTTATTATGAAATTTAGTGCTGAGGGGGAGAAAGAATCGAAATAAGAAAATAAATGCAGTTTTATATAATAAAGGTTTAGTTGGGGAGCTAGTTGAGATTGGGTAAGGTTGTGAATGGGATTTCAAATTCTACTCTATAAAACTTTAAACTATTTGCCGGTTTGAAAACTCTCGATGTTTCTACGCCGCTTGGAGAAAATCTCGTCGCTAGAACAGATGGAATCGGGAATCTCGCACACAACACACACTAAGCACAATGTTCTCGTGGACCGCTGAACGAAAGCTTATTTGCTGAAGGCTTGATTTTATTAGTTACGCAGATGACGATGCTAATAAATTAATTGTCTAATAAGATTTTTAAATTTAAAGTTTGTTCTTGCAGAGGGCAGTTTAATGAAATAATTTTGTTTGCTGAAGGCTTGATATTGAATTTCTAAAGGCAAACTGCTCAATAAAATGAATTAATATATTTGTTATAAATCATAAAATATTTTGCAGAAGGCAATTATTGAAAAGGAATTTTATTTTAACGCGGAAGGCGATGCTAATTTCCCGACGGCAAATTGGGATATATAAGAAGGCAATTTAATATTATTATTTAAATTAAAATTAATGCTGAAGGCTTATGGCAATCGGAGCGGCCAACACAAGAACACTTCACTTTTCACACCCACACTAGTGATTCCGGCCGAAGGCTCAACGAAAGCTTGATGCAGAAGGCTTAATTGAATGATTGAAATGCAGAGGGCGATGCTATTAGTATAAGATAATTTATATTGTCAATTTTATGTTAAATTAAAATAATAACGAGGATAAGTTGAATGATTTGATATTTTATCTGAATACTGAGGGCGACTCTATAGACAAATTTAGGTTACCTTTTGTAAATAGGTTACCAATGCAGAAGGCTTGTTAATTTAATAAAAATAATTATATTTTAACTGCAAAAGGCAATGCTTTTTTAACTTATTTTAAAATTTTGATAATTATTAATATAAATAATCTGCAGAAGGCAGTTAATAAAAAACTCTGAAGGCGATGCTAAATTGCCGACAGCAAATGTGGGTTTGTAGAATTAAATTAAAAATTGCAGAAGGCTTAGAACAAATTGCGATCGGAGCTATCAAAACACGGAATCACTTCACTTTTCCACAAACACATACACAACACACACAACACTAGTGATTCCGACCGAAGTCGTCAACGAAATCTTATTTTAAATAAAACGCAGAAGGCGATGCTAAATAAGAATATTTGCTATGGGCTCTTGTTTAAAAAAAAAAAATTAATATCTTGTATTTTGCAAAGCGCTTAAATATATTTAATACACTGAAGGTGATTCTAAATAATATATGCAAAGTGAAATTTAATCACAATTATTGCAGAAGGCTCATTTAAAATAATTTTTAAATTAATATGGCACTGAAGGTGATACTAATTCTATTTAAAATAAAGCTTTAATAATATAAAATAAAATCTGCAGAGGGCAGTTAAATAATAACGCTGAAGGCGGTGCTAATTTCCCAACGGCAATTGTGGGTTAATTAAAAATAATATTTGTAGAAGGATGAATTAAAATAGCAATCGAAGTCTTCAAGGCCCAGAATCACTTCACTCACACGTAGCACTTATGGCACCGGTCAAAAATCCCAACGCTAAATTAATTCAAATTGAAAAATTGCAAAATTGCCTGTCGGCAAAAATAAAATAAACTAAATACACAGAAAGTGATGCTAAAATGCCGACGGGAAAAAAGCCGTCGGCAAAAATAAAATAAAATAAAATGCACGGTAGGTGATGCTACAATGCCGACGGAAAAAAGCCGACAGCAAAAAAAATAAAAATAATAAAGGCGATGCTAATAACGGTTGGAATTGTTAACACGGAACATAGCACATCACTACACACACACACACACACACACACACACACACACACACACACACACACACACACACACACACACACACACACACACACACACACACACACACACACACACACACACACACACACACACACACACACACACACACACACACACACACACACACACACACACACACACACACACACACACACACACACACACACACACACACACACACACACACACACACACACACACACACACACACACACACACACACACACACACACACACACACACACACACACACACAAAACACACACACACACACACACACACACACACACACACACACACACACACACACACACACAGACACACACACAGATACACACACAGACACACAGACACACACACACACACACACACACACACACACACACACACACACACACACACACACACACACACACACACACACACACACACACACACACACACACACACACACACACACACACAAACACACACACACACACACACACACACACACACTGTATCAAGCACTCTAAAAACTGAGACTAGCAGAAGCACGACCTTCCTCGTCAACGGTTAAAAGAATACTGACACTTTCACACACACACAAGATCACTGAGCGCTGGGTATTTGGGCAGCGTAACGCAGTCTCGAAGGCTGGATGAAGACTGAGCGGCATTTGGCTACCTTTTTTTTTTTGTTTTCGAAGGGGAAATCTTTCATAAGACACCTGGGTGATCAACCCCGGTAGTGTGAGATTCTTACTCACTAAAACCCCTCCGTGCCTTCAACCGGCCCCGAGTGGATCACCCGTTAGGGTATCGACGTCACTCGGGCGGTGGATGTCCATCATCCCAGGGAACGAATGGCTTCCAACAGTGGTGATTAGCCACTGTCTAGCCCTCGGCGATGAAGCTACGATGATCTACGATGAATCCTTGTCGTTACTCGTCGTCACTTTCGGTGCTCTGCAAGGCCAACTGGATGTTGGCGAGCAAAGCGCGTCGTTCGCCTCGTTCGATGTCGTGTCTTCGATGTTGTTGTCGAATCATAATCGTCTGTACTGCTTGATGAACCATGCTCCAGTTATATCTGTTAGCAGACATAACTTCGATGATGTTCTCCGGCGTTAACTCCTCGTCGACTTGATGTTGAAGTCTGATGATCAATTCACGATGACGTACACAATGGAATATCGTGTGTTCGGCGTCCTCTGGTTCCTCGCACCCATCGCATAGCGGCGAACCCGTTAACTGCATCCGATGAAGCTGGTATGCGTAGAAGCCATGGCTGGAAAGAAACTGAGAAAGAAAGAAATCTACACCACCAAATCTTCTACTTATCCATCTGTTGACGTCGGGTATGAGACGGTATGTCCACCGACCGTGAACACTATCATCCCATTCTCGTTGCCATCGTTCCATAGTTGTGACACGTTACATGTTACGTGCAACCGATCCGGCGATGTTCTCTGCTCGTCTCCGATGAAAAGTCCTGGAGTCCTCGTCCAGGAGGAGATGAAGCGGGATCATTCCCGCAAGCACGCAGACTGCATCATGTGAAGTTGTCCTGAAAGAAGAGATAACTCGCTGGACTACTGGCCGGTAAAACCGACGTAGCCATTGTCTACGGTTAGCAAATCTAAGGGTATGACACCAAATGGGCGAGGC
Organism: Anopheles coluzzii; assembly: GCF_943734685.1. Lineage (NCBI taxonomy): Eukaryota > Metazoa > Arthropoda > Insecta > Diptera > Culicidae > Anopheles > Anopheles coluzzii. The sequence goes on from NC_064669.1 coordinate 27,000,861, forward strand.
ATACCGGAGCTTCGCCACAACAGTAAGAGCAATTGCTCGCCTAGCATTACTACTCGGACCTGCCTTATTAGGCATCATCCTTACCAAGGTGGTCCATAGCTTCGTCGCTCTCTCCACCGCATACCTGATGTGTGAAGTGTAATCGAGGCGGTCATCTAAGACCATCCCCAAATACTTTAAGCTGCGCGACGAATGTACTACGTGATCACCTACCCTGATAGCCTCATACTGTATCCTCTGGTGGGAGCTGACCATAATAAACTCGGTCTTGGTCGGGGCTATCTTTAATCCGTTGTCGGTCATCCATCTGTCGACGATGCGAATCTGGCTAGAAACGAGAATTTCAATATTATCAACACAATTACCTACCACCAACAATACTATATCGTATTCATAGCCGACAATCCGTGCACCCTCCACCATTGTAACTCGTAGGACTCCGTCGTACATCAGGTTCCATAGCGTTGGGCCAAGTACCGAGCCTTGAGGTACACCCGATGTGACTGCAATCTCTGCCGGTCCATCTGTGGTATCATACATCAGCACACGATTCCTAAAATAATCACCAATGATATCATAAAGATATTTAGGAGTGTTAATTCTCTGTAAAGCATTTGCTATCGCCAACCATGAAGCACTGTTAAAAGCATTAGTTACATCTAATGTAACAACAGCACAATATCGTCCACTATATCTGTTTCTACTTCTAGCTACCGAAACAATGTCCACTACCCGTTGAATCGCATCGACTGTTGATCGACGACTTCTGAAGCCAAATTGGTCGTCAGACAGTCCGTTGACCTCCTCGATGTGTGCATTTAACCGTTGCACTATGATGCGTTCTAGACCTTTACCAGCCCCGTCTAATAGACAAATGGGACGAACCGAACCCGGTTCCCCTGGTGGTTTGTTCGGCTTTGGTATTAACACCAACCTCTGCCTTTTCCACGCATCGGGGAACTTAGCGTTCTCTAAACAGCCTTGGTATACCCTGCAAAATGCATCGGTTGCAGTCAACATACCAACTTTCAGCGCCTCATTCGGGATACCGTCTGGTCCTGGCGCCTTCTTGTTAGGTAGTCTCCTGGCAACCGCAAGAATCTCATCATTAGTAACCCTTACAAACTCTCGTGGCTGATCGATACGATAATCAGGCCACACCGTGTTTGGGTGAGTAGGAAAAAGCTCGCTCACCACTTCCCTAAACTCCTCTAATGTCTTGGTTCGGGGTCCAATCGAACCCTCGGCCACTTTCTTGAACGTATGATATACTATACCAAATGATGCGTTGTTCGCTGTTCCCAGGAACTCTTTCCACTTCCTCTGTCGGGTATGCTTGATCAATCGCTTGAGGGCATTCCGTGCCACCTTGAACTCGTCCCTAAAAGTAGAATAGAGATCAGTATTAAATGCTTTTTGTGCTAATCGATCGCGGTGTTTGCACTCTTTGCGAAGTGCCTCAATCTCTAGCGTCCACCAAAATGCACTCTTGTTAGGAGTGTACCTCTTACGCTTAGTCATCGTCGCATTACACGCCGTGACAAGTATACGCATTAAATCTTCGCTTGTTGTGACCTCGGTCTCAAAAGTGGCTTGCATCATAACTTCAAATATATCTTTGTTAAAATACTTGATGCTCCATCCCGTTATGGGTCGGGATAGGTTACGCACGCGTTGTGTCTCGAGATCTATTCGTATCGCACAATGATCCGAGTTCATATAACTGGATAACACCTCCCACTTAAATGATCTTGCTACGGTTCTGCTCGCAAAAGTAAGATCAACTACTGACGTACGTCCTGATCCAACATAAGTTGGGGTGCTGCCGTCGTTCAATAATATTGCGTCAATCTGCGCAAAGGTTGATAAAACCAACTCACCTCTTCGTTTCTGGGTTTCTCCACGCTCGCCAAGTTGGTTGTTCCAACTTACTGACCAAGCGTTGAAGTCCCCCCCGATAACAAATTTGTGAATACCGGTTACGGCCATTACCGTGTTATCCAACATATTCTGAAACTCTTCCATACTAAATCTAGGTGGCGCGTAAACGCAGACCACTCGCATATCACCTATGTCGACTATCATTAAACCCTTCAGGGCCTTACTGACTACCTTAACTGGTAAGTCCGCGTTAACCACTACCGCTGCTGTGTTATCGTCATTGCGTAACACTTTGACGTTGGTTGTTGCCAGATATGGATCTGCAATCAACACTATATCCGCAGATTCTTCCCTTATCGTTTGCCGCATTAACTGAAATGCAGCATAACTATGATTCTGGTTATGTTGTAGCAACCTAACCATTATGATCTAATCGTTCGCCTTCGGGGACACATGTAACTGCCCGTTGCGTGAGGGTTCTGTGACCTCGTACCGCAATCCAAACACTTTACAGAGTTGGTACAAGCTTGTTTCTTGTGTCCACTCAAACCGCATTTCCAGCACAGATTACTTCTGTCTGGTTCCCTACAATGATAGCTCGTATGGCTTTTCTTCCAACACTTATAGCATTTCTGCTCCTCCATTACTTCGCGGATATGGCATATCGACCAACCAACTTTCAGCTTTCCCAAATTCAGGAAGCTTTGAAAGTCTGGCAGCGATACGTTGATCCGTGCCCACTGCGTACCGGCCGCGCGGCCTTTCTTCATTTTGATTCGATCTATTTCTATCTCGATGTTGAGCTGTGCTTTGACAGACTCCGCAACCTCCTCTGGGGTGGTAATTTCATCGAGATGCATGATCTCAATCATTTTAGAAGGAGCTAGCGTTCTCACTGACGCCTTGCCCTTCACCGCTTCCTTAATCTTTGGGGCAATTGCACTAGCAGAACTACCCTGCTTAAGTTCTAGCAACATGCCTCCATTCTGGGCCCGTCGGACCTTAGAGATTGTCTCTCCAACCGATTTAAGAGCATCGGACTGCTTCATTTCCTTGAGCAATTTCGCCAGCTCCTCGGAAGTGCAGTCCGATATCAGCAGAGCCTCAGGGCGCTTCCTGGGCTTATTCTGCTTCTTCTTGCTCTTCTTCTTCCTCCTCTTATTATTCCTCCCCTCATTAATATTCGGTCCGTTTCTCGGACTTGGAATATTTTCCATCGTTTCCCTCACAGGGGTCAACCTCGATGATTGTTGTTGTTGTTGTTGCAACCTTTGCAACCCACTTGGACCAGGCTGTTGCTCATCAGCCACTGGTCTTCTGCCGTTTCGCGTTTGCGGCCCGAATCCATTGTTACCGTCAAACGACGTTTGCGTTTGACGATCGAGGACCTGCTGCATGCGATTTACGGCTCTAAATCTACGAAATTCGGACATTACCTGATCGAGGAAGTCCATCATGACTGTAACCAACGTAAAGTGGGAAGACTCATCATCGAGTTTACTTATCCCAAAACGCATTGCCTCCATTCGATCTTTTAGATCCATGAACACTTGGTCCGGATCTTTCTTATCTACCCCCTTGGTCTTTTTGACCTTTTTAGTTTTAGTATTACTCATTCACTTAATTGGGCTCAAACTCAGGCCCGCTATCCGCGTCTGTTTATGCAGTCTCCTATTTGGTTCCGTAGGTGGCGATGCAACAGGGAGCTCCACGCGAGGGTTGGCCCGCGCCCTAATGAGACAACGGGCTCAGTGCCGAACCGGAGCAAAGTGGGGCTGAACCCACCCACACCTGCATTTGCCCTAGAGCGTATCGTATGGCGACAGTCTTGGAGCGCTACCTAAGACTTGCTAAGTTTTAATAGAGCGGTGACGGAAACCCTTAGCCCTCCCCCGTTTCAGGCAGGGAGTTCACCCTGCTTTACTAAGGGTTCTACGGGTTCATCCGCCAGCCCGTGTACATCATAGTTATTCCATAAACCGTACTCTAGTCTAACTACGCGCAGAGGTATTATCCTCTCGAGTTCAGTATCTCACTTGACAGAATGTAGGGTGTGGCGACTTAACACCACACCCTCCCCTGTGACGTTGTCCTGCTCAACGCCGTCTTCACCGCCACCGTTAGCTCGGGGCCTCGTCAACATAATGACGGAACCCTACCCCGCCCGGCACCGCGTGGAAGTGGTGGTCTGACTTTGCCCGGAACATTTGGCTATCTTTTGTTTTCTTTTGTTAACGAAGAGTGAGCATATTCCATCTCCCTCTCCGACTCACCCAACTCGGCCGGTACGCTGTGGTGCGTATTACTTCTTGCGGAGTCGTGTGTGCGGTTGCACCCTGGGTCACGACGCATCTTCTGCGGCGATCTGATCTGCTGATTCTGCTTATTACGCTGCTTTCCGTAATGGGACGTGGTCCCTTTGGTCCTATCGCCCACGCTTCGGGTGGGCAATGGGGGGTCTGCATCGTTGGTCACCACTCCAAGCCCGTAAGGCAGTTCTCCTGAAACGAAATTTTGATAGAGGAAACAAGAAGAAGGAGAAAGAGATAGAAGAAAGCTGGAAATAGAAGAGAGAAGAGAAAAAGAAAACTGGAAAGAAACGATAAGAAAAGAGATAAAAGATTAGTAACTTTCCAGCTTACGGTGGCCCTTGCGGCGCGGGTGGTTGCCGTGCCGCAGGGCCTGAGGGACCACCATTTGCGTCCCTCGCCCGCCGTCTGGCCCGCCTGCGTCGTCTTGCCGTTGGTGGACGCTCAACATCCCATCTCGCTTGGAGAGTGGAGAAGATTGTCCTGGCGGCGGCGCGGACGGCCTCCCACGTATCGCTGCGGGCGCACATTTCCGAGACGATGTTATCCATTGTTACTCGGGAATGGCACCGCTGCTGCATCTCGTTCCGGATCCGATCGAACCGTGGACAGTGGAACAGCACGTGTTCAACGTCTTCCACGGCGTCCCCACATTCGGGGCAGTTGGGCAAGCCTTCCAGGATGCCTTTCTCGACGAAATAGGAGCGCAAGAACCCGTGCCCCGTGAGGAGCTGGGTGAGGAAAAAGTCGACTTCCCCATGCCTGCGGCTGACCCAGAGATTAATGTCTAGAATCAGCCTCCTCGTCTTCAGTCCTGGTGCTCCTGGTTGCCCTGCACCCGTTGTCCACTGGTCCTGCCAGCGCCTCATCGTCTCCTCCCGTTGTCGCTTCCGTATGTCTGATTGAACACCACCACTCGCTACCTTTTCGTCGTGGCAGCGGATATCCTCCTGCATGAGGAGGTCTAACGGGGTGGTGTTGGCGACAACGCAAGCGGCATCATAAGACACGGTCTGGAAGGCGCTGGCGACTCGGAGAGCCCTCGGTCGATGCGCCCTTTGGACCGATTTGCGATGGGTCTCCTTGTCGAGCACCCATCGCCCCCAGGTGGCAACTCCGTATCGGATGATACTGTTGCCGACGTTTACGAGCTGTCTCTTACTGCGGCTCTTAGGACCACGCTTATTCGGCATCAGGCAGGTCAAGGCATTCGTAATCCGTGACTAATCCTTATTGACCACTCTTTCCAGATGCCGGCTGTGGTGCTGTTTGCGACAGAGGTCCACTCCCAGGTACTTCAGCGTTTCCGTGGATTGGATCGAGTGACCGCCCGCTTGAAGCTCTGCGAGATGCGGGACATGATGAGTACAAAAAATCATGAACCCGGTCTTTTGGTGGGCAAGTTCCAAACCGACTCCTTGCAGCCACCGCTCGATCCTCTCCAGGTTAGCCGTTGCTAAAGCGCTGACCTGTTCCTTGGTCCTTCCCAGAAATGTGAAGGCCACGTCGTCAGCAAACCCGATGATGTCCGCTCGTAGTCCTTCGAGCGGCAAGCGGAGTAGGTCGTCGTACATGACGTTCCAAAGTGTTGGTCCTAGAACCGAACCCTGAGGAACGCCAGCAGATACAGTCCTCGACACTACTCCTTCATCCGTATCATAGTGGAGCGTTCGGCCAATGAAATAGTTCCGCAGCAACGCCTGCAAATAAGGCGGAGTGTTTTTACGCTGCAGAGCTTGGCCGATCGCTGTTCAGTTTGCCGAGTTAAAGGCATTCCGGACGTAAACCGTTACCACCGCACAGAGACGATCCCCCTTTCGCTTTTTATCCAAAGCGACTTTCCCGTTGTTCATCACCCGAGTGATGGCATCATCGGTTGAACGCCCTTTACGAAAACCGTATTGGGCGTCCGAAAGTCCCCCGGTCGACTCCAGGTGGGTTGTCAGCCTCCGCTGAATCAACCGCTCCAAAATTTTCCTAAGCACACTCAGCAAACAAATTGGCCGGTATGACGAGGGCTCCCCAGGTGGTTTTCCCGACTTGGTAAGCAGCACCAGTTGTTGCCGCTTCCATGCGTCGGGGAAAGTGCCTGCCTCCAGTAGCTGCTTATAGCTTTTAGCAAAAACTTCCGGAAAAGCCAGAATTGCCGCAGCTGCAGCCATATTCGGAATGTTGTCGTCCCCCGGAGCTTTCTTGGGGTTGAGTGAGCGGGCAATCTCCTTCAACTCTTCCGCCAACTCCTCCTCCGAGAGCGGATCCTGTGGATCCCCACCTAGTTCCGTCTCGGGCCACTCCATCGGGGGACGATCGGGAAAGAGCTCATTCACGATGAACTGGAGCTTATTGGCATCCCGTTCCATCGGAACCCGAGCTCCTTCCCACTGCTGCTTGCGGATTTGGTACGCAGGGCCAAAGCCGTGCGGTTCCAATTGTTCCGGCAATTCCTGCTTGTGTTGGTCCTTGCTGAGTTTGATGGCCCGTTACAGGGCAGCGCGTGCGTCCGACTTCATTTGACGCCATTTGACGGCGGTTGTACCGCCGTTTCATTCCATGAAAATGGCTGCGCAACCGATCAATCTCGGACGTCCACCAATAAACTGGCCGCCGGCCCTGTCGTCTTGGGGGTTGCCTAGGCATGGTGCCATCACAGGCCACCGTAATGGCCTGGGTCAGCTCCTCTGGCGTAGCAACATGCCCAAAAATGTCCTGGTCCCTCAAGATTTCAACGAACAAATCCTTGTCGAAGAATCTTGTGGACCACCTTCCCCCATTCACTGCTGAGTGTCCCTCGTTGTTGGCGCGCTGTCTCGGAACCCTGCCGACCACAAACTTGATAGTGTTGTGGTCACTTGGGGTTTCGTCACACACGCGCCAATTATTGTCCCCTACCAAGGAGGGGCTGCAAAAGGATACGTGCACAATGGAGTCGCGGCCGTTTTCGCCAATCCAAGTGCTCTGGTTGCCCTGGTTCAGGAGAACCAATCCCAGAGCAGCCGCTGCATCCATCACAACTCCCCCCCTAGATACCCTTTCCCCATCGTTTGGCCTCCGCTCCATCCCCCATGCACCTGACCAGGCGTTTACATCACCCCCGATCACGGTGTCCCGATTCCGTGGGAGTACAGACACAATTTCGGTCCATTTGCGTTTGTACTCCTCGACAGTCAAATCGGAACCCACGGGTGGTAGGTAGACGGAACAGAAAACGATTCCCCGCATCTCGACCACAACAAAGTCCTCGCGTTGGTTGTCAATGATGCGCTGAAAAGGATGCTGTTTACGTTTCATGTTTTTAAATGCCCATAGTTCCGAGTGAAATATTTCAATTGCGTTATTTGCATATGCGTTTCACCGATAAACGAAACGATTGACAGGTGCTGTTTTTGTGTGTATTGGTAGGGAATTAGATCGCGGGAATAAGCTGCCATAATGATATTCGTTCTTGTAACCGACCACGAAGGAGAAACGGCTCTCGACAGCGCGCGTTAAATAAAGTATGTAAAATTGTGAAAGCGTGTTCTGGTTTTCTTAAAAATATAACACAACGTAGGGATTTGCGCGATCATAAATTGGTGCCGTGACCAGGATTGCTGCGGAAGTTTAATTACATAACTTTTGTGCCTGTTTGTCCGTTTATTTGGTGCTCCGTCCCTTCACAGTACCGTCTTTCTGTGAACATTTGTGACACTACTTTCTCCTTCGTGATTTGTGAACATTCTTTTCGGTTAAATCGTGGACCTTACACATCGTTATTTCGCTAGTTGCTGATTCGCGTTTTTTGGTTTAAAGTGTTTGTGCGCCCGTGTTTTGTCCTGCTACGTCTGTACGTTTGCTGCGTAGCAATTGCGACAGTTTTTCGGCCACACCGTTTTTGGACACCATTTTCAAAAATCAGGACTAAGATTTTGTGCGTTACGTTTTCCGTGAGTGTTTGATTTATTCGTCGTGTAAATCGTCTTCTACGTTAGGATACGATTCTTTGAACATTTACGCGTTCGTGTTGTAACCCCGTCCCGCGTTCCGCGTCTCGCGTCCGATATTTCCGTATTCTACACGTCGGTTAAAGTGTCGAGTGGTTTCGCGCGCAAAATCGTCATCTTAGTTCATCGTCCTCAGCGCATCAAAAATGGCCAACATGGAGCTCCTGCTTTCCCGCCGCTTAACCCTGGAAGAGAAATTGACCGAGCATCTGTTTTCGTGTCGAACTACGTTCCTGCTAGAGACTTCTCCCAAGTACCGTTTCGAATTGCGGAACTTGAGAATCTGGCGGCCGAATTCGACAATGTTCAGCAGCATATCGAAAACTTGGCAACATCAGAGTTACGTGGAGAAGAAGGCCAAGTTCGTGCTGCCATCGAAGAGAAGCTGTACGTCACGAGAGCATCGTTAAGTGCGCTTTTGCCGCACGCGTCCTCCGCTACTTCATCTGCCAGCAGCGTGGCAGTGTCCGGCATAAAACTGCCTACCATTGCCCTACCGGAGTTTAGTGGAGACGACATGCATTGGGCTGCTTTTCGTGACACGTTCGAAGCGCTTATACACAACAGTTCCGAAGTAATGGAAATTCAAAAATTCCATTATCTTCGCGCTGCATTAAAGGGTGAAGCTGCGAAGCTCATTGAATCGGTTCCATTATGCGCAGGAAATTATCAGATAGCTTGGAAGTCTTTGGTGGATCGCTACGCTAATGACTATCTGCAAAAGAAAAGACACCTGCAGTCAATATTTTGTATGGCCCGTGTAACTAGGGAATCTAATGTGGCCCTCATAAGCTCGTGGACGATTTTGATCGTCATGTAAAAATGCTGCAGCAACTCGGTGAGAAAACGGAGCATTGGAGCACCATGCTAGAGTATGTGCTGTGCACCAAGCTGCCAGAAGAGACCCTTAAAACGTGGGAAGATCATGCCTCCACATTAGAAACGCCTGACTACAATACTTTGATCGAGTTCCTGCAACGAAAAATGAGAAAAATTGAGTCAATCTCCATGAACCATCAATCGAGCAGAGAGCCTACCTACCCACAGATGAGACGAACGCCAACGCATCTTTCTTCTTGCTCGTCTGTTGCGAGTACTACGAGAAAATGCCCACACTGCCAACATGACCATCTGCTGGGAAACTGTTACAAGTTTATCCGCCTTCCGCTGTCTGAACGTATGCAGATAGTCCATACGAAGAGGGTATGTAACAATTGTTTAAAGGTAGGACATGTAGTACGTAGCTGCCCTGCGGTACATAATTGTAGACATTGTGGAGAGAGGCATCATTCTTTGTTGCATCGCGGTTCGAATAGCGCACCCGAAAGCCGAACGGAATCTAGTATGCCGATGTCAGCCTCTCCCGGTCCTCACAAAGCCATAAATGAAACTGTCGTGCACAGCCAAAATGCCGCTGGAGACATCGAGATAAATGAGCATGTTTTTCTTCTCACTGTGCGATTAGTTATTGTTGACGCATTTGGCCAGGAACATCCGGTTCGCGCTTTGCTGGATAGCGCGTCGCAGCCGAACTTAATGACCAAAAGGCTCGCATGTTTACTTCAACTACCACGAGAGAGAGCGAATGTAAAAATCAACGGTGCTGGCAGTTGTACATCTCATGCTCGAGAAGCGGTCGTAGCTGAAGTGGTGTCGAAGAAGCAACCATTGATGGACAAGTTAACTGCTAACCTTCCTGCTCAAGACGTATCTATCGCTGATTGGAAAATACCAGAAGGAATCGTGTTAGCAGATCCTCAATTCAATAAAGCGCAGCCAGTTGACTTGATCATAGGGGCTAAACACTATTACTCTTTGTTCCCCTCCTCTGCGCGTTTGCAGTTATCTGATCAACTTCCGTGGCTGATTGAGAGTGTATTTGGTTGGATCGTAGCCGGCTCAGCAACTGCACAATTTCCTCCTCATTCTCCTGTGTCACAAGTATCTGCAGCCGTGTGCATGTTATCGCTGGAAGAAAGTATGGAGCGGTTTTGGAAGATCGAATCGCTGCAAAATAAAGATGGATACTCTCCCGAAGAAAAGAGGTGTGAAGAGCTGTACCAGAAGACGACGGAGAGAAATGAAGAAGGTCGATATATCGTACACATGCCACGTCATCCTGACTTTGGACTGAGGCTTGGCGAATCTAAGTCAGGAGCACAGCGCAGATTTCACCTTCTGGAGAAAAGGTTTGAACGCGATTCAAAAGTGAAGGAGGAGTATCACGCGTTCATGAGAGAGTATCTGGATCTTGGGCACATGACTGCAGTACGTAAAGGAACGCCGGAACCTACAGAATGTTATTATTTGCCACACCACCCTGTATTTAAAGAAACAAGTACCACGACCAAAATACGGGTAGTATTTGATGGCTCGGCGAAAACCACAAGTGGCTTCTCTCTTAATGAATCGCTTTGCGTTGGCCCAGTGGTGCAAGATGATTTGCTGGATCAATTGTTGCGTTTTCGCACATACCGTGTTGCATTAGTTGGAGACATTGCCAAGATGTATAGGCAAGTGTTACTGCACCCTGATGATCGGGCTCTTGTACGCATTTTGTATAGATTCTCACCACAACACCCTTTGCAAGAATATGAGCTGAATACCGTAACGTATGGACTGGCTCCTTCTTCGTTTCTTGCGACACGAACGTTAGTGCAATTGGCAGAGGATGAAGGTGCTGGCTACGCTCTTGCTGGATCCGCGCTGAAGAAGAATTTTTATGTCGACGATTTTATCGGTGGAGCGCAATCCATCGAAGCTGCCATCCAGTTGCGGAAAGAGTTGAGCGTTCTACTGAGCAAAGGAGGTTTCGAGCTGCGAAAATGGACGTCCAATCGTCTAGAGGTGCTTGAGGGTTTGGATGATTCGCAGATCGGTACAAAATCATCGTTGTGTTTCGCTACCCATGAAACGGTGAAAACCCTTGGCATCAGCTGGCAGCCTCAAGAAGATGTGTTGCAATTTGATTGCATGATACAGCCAGACAGTGCAGTCGCAACAAAACGGTCAGTACTTTCCACTATAGCTAAAATGTATGACCCTTTAGGAATGATGGCTCCAATAATCATTCGCGCCAAAATCATCATGCGGGAGATGTGGGTGTCTTCGTGCGATTGGGACGATCCTTTGCCTGATTGTATTGTTGCTAAATGGAAGCAGTTTCAACGCGAGGTATCTTCTTTGACCAATTGTAGCATGGATCGCTATGTGTTGCTTCCTAATGTAACCAAAATGGAACTGCACACGTTTGCTGATGCGTCCATCGCTGCGTACGGAGCATGTACTTATGTGCGGTCGGAGGAAGCTGGTGTTGTTCGTGTTGTGCTACTGGCATCGAAGAGCAAAGTAGCGCCACTGAAGCGGTTATCCATCGCTCGACTTGAGCTGTGTGCCTGCGTCCTTGCTGCGCACTTACATAACCGCATTAAGCGTGCTATCGACATGAGGATAGATGGATCGTGGTTTTGGACCGATTCGTCAATTTGTCTAAATTGGTTAAAGATGCCGCCGAATACATGGAAGACATTTGTTGCCAATAGAGTTTCCGAGATACAGCATTTTACCGCCGGATGCAAATGGAAACACGTTGCTGGAATTGAGAACCCAGCTGATTTAGTATCTCGTGGTATGTCAGTTGCTGATTTTAACGAGAGTCGATCGTGGAAACATGGGCCTTCGTGGCTCGCGCTCTCAGAGAAGTTTTGGCCCGTATCCGATCCTTCTGAAGGAGATGATGAAGAGAGAGCGCTGAAGGTGTTGCAGACATCGATTCATACGGCGCCGAGTTACAATTGGTTTTTCCTGCGTTGGTCATCGTATACTCGCCTTGTAAATGTTGTTGCATATTGTTTACGATTTGCCACGTACCTTCGGCAACTTGTTCAGCAAAAAAGGAGCAACAATTCTGCGGATATTTCGACGAATGAAGTGAATGAGGATGCAATCTCTGCAGAAGTGCTCACCGTTCAAGAGCGAGTAGAAGCCGTCAACGTTTTAGTCCGTCTTGCGCAGCGTGAAGTATTCGCCGAAGAATTACGGGATCTAAAAGAACGAAAGCAAGTGAGAAAACGTTCGGTTTTAAATCGACTTACCCCGTTCCTTGACGAAAAGGAAATCATCCGAGTAGGCGGTAGGCTAAACTTTGCGCAACTGCCCTTCCAAACCAAGCATCCTGCGGTTCTCCCAAAACATCACCCGTTGGCTCGTTTGATTGCTGAACATGAGCATCGTGTATTGCTGCATGGTGGAGGTCGTGTATTACTTTCACACATCCGTGAGGAGTTTTGGCCGAAGAATGGACGAATGCTTGTCAAAAGCGTTGTGAGAAGCTGTTATCGATGCAATCGTTACCAACCTGCACTTGTGGAGCAGCAAACTGGTCAGCTGCCATCCGGAAGAGTGCAGCCGAGTCGACCATTTGCAGTTACTGGGGTTGATTATGCTGGACCGTTCTACTTGAAACCAGTACATCGTCGTGCCGCATCGTTGAAGGCGTACCTGTGCGTGTTTGTCTGCTTTGCTACAAAGGCAGTCCATTTGGAACTTGTTGGTGATTTGTCCACGCAAGGGTTTTTAGCTGCCCTAAGAAGATTCTGTGCAAGGAGAGGCTTACCAGAGCATTTGCACTCAGACAACGGGAAGAACTTTGAAGGAGCTAGGAACGAATTGAAGGAGTTATTCGAGCGGCTGTCCAATGAGGCCGAGATGGGCGCCATCGCAAAATCATGTGCTGAGCAAGGTATCCGATGGCACATGATACCACCGCAAGCACCACACTTTGGCGGTCTCTGGGAGGCTGCCGTGAAGACTGCAAAACGTCATCTGTTTCGTCACCTTGGGAGCACACGCCTTTCCTTCGAGGGCTACTATATGGTGCTGCATCAGATCGAGGCTGCCATGAATTCTCGTCCTCTATTGCCGATCCCGATTTCCAACACGTACCTATGAACACTTACGAGCACCTGCAGAAGCTTCAACTACTAGTGCAGAAGTTTTGGAAGCACTGGCAGAAGGAGTATCTCCAGGAAATGCAGAAGGTCCCGCGATCGAACGCACGAGCTGATGACATCCAGCCTGGAAGGATGGTGATTGTGGTCGACGAGCTACTTTCTACCACACGTTGGCCGTTAGCGCGTATAACTGATACTCACCCCGGACTGGACGGACTTGTACGAGTTGTAACGTTGCGTACCGCCAAGGGAACGATTAAGCGTCCGATTACAAAAATTTGCGTTTTACCAACTAGTAATCACACAGTTTAGAGAACGTTTAGCGGAGAGCACATGTTTATTAGCAGCGGAGCCGCCTTGACAGGTGAAAGTTTGTTATTGTTTTGCTGTTGATGTCCCATCAAGGCGGGGAGTATGTTTACGTTTCATGTTTTTAAATGCCCATAGTTCCGAGTGAAATATTTCAATTGCGTTATTTGCATATGCGTTTCACCGATAAACGAAACGATTGACAGGTGCTGTTTTTGTGTGTATTGGTAGGGAATTAGATCGCGGGAATAAGCTGCCATAATGATATTCGTTCTTGTAACCGACCACGAAGGAGAAACGGCTCTCGACAGCGCGCGTTAAATAAAGTATGTAAAATTGTGAAAGCGTGTTCTGGTTTTCTTAAAAATATAACACAACGTAGGGATTTGCGCGATCAGATGCTACCCGACCAGTGGTATCGGTAACCCAATTGCTGTTATTATTTGGCACCCAATAGGGGTCCGAGATAAGCAGAATATCACAACCCTCGGCTCGGGCACTTTGCAAAAGCAGGTCTTGTGCCGTTTGGTCATGATTGAGGTTCTGTTGGAACACTCTAATCATGACTAGGCTGTGGGGTTACCTTTCCAAAGTAGCGGCAATTGCGCTGGCCCAGCGAATGCCCGATTGCGTCCGGGCCCTCGCATCCCAAGCACTTCCGCTCCCTAGTGCACGGTCCCTCGTGCTTATCTTCTGCGCAACGATGGCATTTGCTACTGCGGTCCTTGCCTCGGCAACGGGCAGCAGTATGCCCGTATTCGTAGCACTGGTAGCATTGCCGCCGACGCTCCAAAAGTCGAAGCCTGCAGCATTTACTAAAACCAACTGTGTATTGCCTCGCCAGGGCGCACGGCAACCTGGTCGGTCACCGCTATTGCTGGGCAGTCGAAAAATGCTACCAACGTACCGTAATGCGTTTTTACGAAATTTCTTCGGACGAAGTGCCCGGTGGAATGTTGGTGCAGTTCACCCGCACTGAGGGTGTCCGCGGGCGGCAGTTTGCTTTGACATCAAGGGCCGCAGACACCTCTCTCCAAAGGGTCATCGTCTCCTGGTGTTACATGGGTGCTAATTCCAGGAGTAGATGACCCTTAAAGTTTGTGCGAATTCTCTGCACATCCTCTTTTTTCACCGTTTCCCTCAGGATAGGCATCATGTCTGCGTGCTTGAATCCCCCAATTGATTCAAACTCAATGGCATTTGGGGCATTTGGCTACCTTTTTTTTTTTGTTTTCGAAGGGGAAATCTTTCATAAGACACCTGGGTGATCAACCCCGGTAGTGTGAGATTCTTACTCACTAAAACCCCTCCGTGCCTTCAACCGGCCCCGAGTGGATCACCCGTTAGGGTATCGACGTCACTCGGGCGGTGGATGTCCATCATCCCAGGGAACGAATGGCTTCCAACAGTGGTGATTAGCCACTGTCTAGCCCTCGGCGATGAAGCTACGATGATCTACGATGAATCCTTGTCGTTACTCGTCGTCACTTTCGGTGCTCTGCAAGGCCAACTGGATGTTGGCGAGCAAAGCGCGTCGTTCGCCTCGTTCGATGACGTGTCTTCGATGTTGTTGTCGAATCATAATCGTACGTACTGCTTGATGAACCATGCTCCAGTTATATCTGTTAGCAGACATAACTTCGATGATGTTCTCCGGCGTTAACTCCTCGTCGACTTGATGTTGAAGTCTGATGATCAATTCACGATGACGTACACAATGGAATATCGTGTGTTCAGCGTCCTCTGGTTCCTCGCACGCATCGCATAGCGGCGAACCCGTTAACTGCATTCGATGAAGCTGGTAGGCGTAGAAGCCATGGCTGGAAAGAAACTGAGAAAGAAAGAAATCTACACCACCAAATCTTCTACTTATCCATCTGTTGACGTCGGGTATGAGACGGTATGTCCACCGACCGTGAACACTATCATCCCATTCTCGTTGCCATCGTTCCATAGTTGTGACACGTTACATATTACGTGCAACCGATCCGGCGATGTTCTCTGCTCGTCTCCGATGAAAAGTCCTGGAGTCCTCGTCCAGGAGGAGATGAAGCGGGATCATTCCCGCAAGCACGCAGACTGCATCATGTGAAGTTGTCCTGAAAGAAGAGATAACTCGCTGGACTACTGGCCGGTAAAACCGACGTAGCCATTGTCTACGGTTAGCAAATCTAAGGGTATGACACCAAATGGGCGAGGCATACCGGAGCTTCGCCACAACAGTAAGAGCAATTGCTCGCCTAGCATTACTACTCGGACCTGCCTTATTAGGCATCATCCTTACCAAGGTGGTCCATAGCTTCGTCGCTCTCTCCACCGCATACCTGATGTGTGAAGTGTAATCGAGGCGGTCATCTAAGACCATCCCCAAATACTTTAAGCTGCGCGACGAATGTACTACGTGATCACCTACCCTGATAGCCTCATACTGTATCCTCTGGTGGGAGCTGACCATAATAAACTCGGTCTTGGTCGGGGCTATCTTTAATCCGTTGTCGGTCATCCATCTGTCGACGATGCGAATCTGGCTAGAAACGAGAATTTCAATATTATCAACACAATTACCTACCACCAACAATACTATATCGTATTCATAGCCGACAATCCGTGCACCCTCCACCATTGTAACTCGTAGGACTCCGTCGTACATCAGGTTCCATAGCGTTGGGCCAAGTACCGAGCCTTGAGGTACACCCGATGTGACTGCAATCTCTGCCGGTCCATCTGTGGTATCATACATCAGCACACGATTCCTAAAATAATCACCAATGATATCATAAAGATATTTAGGAGTGTTAATTCTCTGTAAAGCATTTGCTATCGCCAACCATGAAGCACTGTTAAAAGCATTAGTTACATCTAATGTAACAACAGCACAATATCGTCCACTATATCTGTTTCTACTTCTAGCTACCGAAACAATGTCCACTACCCGTTGAATCGCATCGACTGTTGATCGACGACTTCTGAAGCCAAATTGGTCGTCAGACAGTCCGTTGACCTCCTCGATGTGTGCATTTAACCGTTGCACTATGATGCGTTCTAGACCTTTACCAGCCCCGTCTAATAGACAAATGGGACGAACCGAACCCGGTTCCCCTGGTGGTTTGTTCGGCTTTGGTATTAACACCAACCTCTGCCTTTTCCACGCATCGGGGAACTTAGCGTTCTCTAAACAGCCTTGGTATACCCTGCAAAATGCATCGGTTGCAGTCAACATACCAACTTTCAGCGCCTCATTCGGGATACCGTCTGGTCCTGGCGCCTTCTTGTTAGGTAGTCTCCTGGCAACCGCAAGAATCTCATCATTAGTAACCCTTACAAACTCTCGTGGCTGATCGATACGATAATCAGGCCACACCGTGTTTGGGTGAGTAGGAAAAAGCTCGCTCACCACTTCCCTAAACTCCTCTAATGTCTTGGTTCGGGGTCCAATCGAACCCTCGGCCACTTTCTTGAACGTATGATATACTATACCAAATGATGCGTTGTTCGCTGTTCCCAGGAACTCTTTCCACTTCCTCTGTCGGGTATGCTTGATCAATCGCTTGAGGGCATTCCGTGCCACCTTGAACTCGTCCCTAAAAGTAGAATAGAGATCAGTATTAAATGCTTTTTGTGCTAATCGATCGCGGTGTTTGCACTCTTTGCGAAGTGCCTCAATCTCTAGCGTCCACCAAAATGCACTCTTGTTAGGAGTGTACCTCTTACGCTTAGTCATCGTCGCATTACACGCCGTGACAAGTATACGCATTAAATCTTCGCTTGTTGTGACCTCGGTCTCAAAAGTGGCTTGCATCATAACTTCAAATATATCTTTGTTAAAATACTTGATGCTCCATCCCGTTATGGGTCGGGATAGGTTACGCACGCGTTGTGTCTCGAGATCTATTCGTATCGCACAATGATCCGAGTTCATATAACTGGATAACACCTCCCACTTAAATGATCTTGCTACGGTTCTGCTCGCAAAAGTAAGATCAACTACTGACGTACGTCCTGATCCAACATAAGTTGGGGTGCTGCCGTCGTTCAATAATATTGCGTCAATCTGCGCAAAGGTTGATAAAACCAACTCACCTCTTCGTTTCTGGGTTTCTCCACGCTCGCCAAGTTGGTTGTTCCAACTTACTGACCAAGCGTTGAAGTCCCCTCCGATAACGAATTTGTGGATACCGGTTACGGCCATTACCGTGTTATCCAACATATTCTGAAACTCTTCCATACTAAATCTAGGTGGCGCGTAAACGCAGACCACTCGCATATCACCTATGTCGACTATCATTAAACCCTTCAGGGCCTTACTGACTACCTTAACTGGTAAGTCCGCGTTAACCACTACCGCTGCTGTGTTATCGTCATTGCGTAACACTTTGACGTTGGTTGTTGCCAGATATGGATCTGCAATCAACACTATATCCGCAGATTCTTCCCTTATCGTTTGCCGCATTAACTGAAATGCAGCATAACTATGATTCTGGTTATGTTGTAGCAACCTAACCATTATGATCTAATCGTTCGCCTTCGGGGACACATGTAACTGCCCGTTGCGTGAGGGTTCTGTGACCTCGTACCGCAATCCAAACACTTTACAGAGTTGGTACAAGCTTGTTTCTTGTGTCCACTCAAACCGCATTTCCAGCACAGATTACTTCTGTCTGGTTCCCTACAATGATAGCTCGTATGGCTTTTCTTCCAACACTTATAGCATTTCTGCTCCTCCATTACTTCGCGGATATGGCATATCGACCAACCAACTTTCAGCTTTCCCAAATTCAGGAAGCTTTGAAAGTCTGGCAGCGATACGTTGATCCGTGCCCACTGCGTACCGGCCGCGCGGCCTTTCTTCATTTTGATTCGATCTATTTCTATCTCGATGTTGAGCTGTGCTTTGACAGACTCCGCAACCTCCTCTGGGGTGGTAATTTCATCGAGATGCATGATCTCAATCATTTTAGAAGGAGCTAGCGTTCTCACTGACGCCTTGCCCTTCACCGCTTCCTTAATCTTTGGGGCAATTGCACTAGCAGAACTACCCTGCTTAAGTTCTAGCAACATGCCTCCATTCTGGGCCCGTCGGACCTTAGAGATTGTCTCTCCAACCGATTTAAGAGCATCGGACTGCTTCATTTCCTTGAGCAATTTCGCCAGCTCCTCGGAAGTGCAGTCCGATATCAGCAGAGCCTCAGGGCGCTTCCTGGGCTTATTCTGCTTCTTCTTGCTCTTCTTCTTCCTCCTCTTATTATTCCTCCCCTCATTAATATTCGGTCCGTTTCTCGGACTTGGAATATTTTCCATCGTTTCCCTCACAGGGGTCAACCTCGATGGTTGTTGTTGTTGTTGTTGCAACCTTTGCAACCCACTTGGACCAGGCTGTTGCTCATCAGCCACTGGTCTTCTGCCGTTTCGCGTTTGCGGCCCGAATCCATTGTTACCGTCAAACGACGTTTGCGTTTGACGATCGAGGACCTGCTGCATGCGATTTACGGCTCTAAATCTACGAAATTCGGACATTACCTGATCGAGGAAGTCCATCATGACTGTAACCAACGTAAAGTGGGAAGACTCATCATCGAGTTTACTTATCCCAAAACGCATTGCCTCCATTCGATCTTTTAGATCCATGAACACTTGGTCCGGATCTTTCTTATCTACCCCCTTGGTCTTTTTGACCTTTTTAGTTTTAGTATTACTCATTCACTTAATTGGGCTCAAACTTAGGCCCGCTATCCGCGTCTGTTTATGCAGTCTCCTATTTGGTTCCGTGGGTGGCGATGCAACAGGGAGCTCCACGCGAGGGTTGGCCCGCGCCCTTATGAGACGACGGGCTCAGTGCCGAACCGGAGCAAAGTGGGGCTGAACCCACCCACACCTGCATTTGCCCTAGAGCGTATCGTATGGCGACAGTCTTGGAGCGCTACCTAAGACTTGCTAAGTTTTAATAGAGCGGTGACGGAATCCCCCTTAGCCCTCCCCCGTTTCAGGCAGGGAGTTCACCCTGCTTTACTAAGGGTTCTACGGGTTCATCCGCCAGCCCGTGTACATCATAGTTATTCCATAAACCGTACTCTAGTCTAACTACGCGCAGAGGTATTATCCTCTCGAGTTCAGTATCTCACTTGACAGAATGTAGGGTGTGGCGACTTAACACCACACCCTCCACTGTGACGTTGTCCTGCTCAACGCCGTCTTCACCGCCACCGTTAGCTCGGGGCCTCGTCAACATAATGACGGAACCCTACCCCGCCCGACACCGCGTGGAAGTGGTGGTCTGACTTTGCCGGGAACATTTGGCTACCTTTTGTTTTCTTTTGTTAACGAAGAGTGAGCATATTCCATCCCCCTCTCCGACTCACCCAACTCGGCCGGTACGCTGTGGTGCGTATTACTTCTTGCGGAGTCGTGTGTGCGGTTGCACCCTGGGTCACGACGCATCTTCTGCGGCGATCTGATCTGCTGATTCTGCTTATTACGCTGCTTTCCGTAATGTGACGTGGTCCCTTTGGTCCTATCGCCCACGCTTCGGGTGGGCAATGGGGGGTCTGCATCGTTGGTCACCACTCCAAGCCCGTAAGGCAGTTCTCCTGAAACGAAATTTTGATAGAGGAAACAAGAAGAAGGAGAAAGAGATAGAAGAAAGCTGGAAATAGAAGAGAGAAGAGAAAAAGAAAACTGGAAAGAAACGATAAGAAAAGAGATAAAAGATTAGTAACTTTCCAGCTTACGGTGGCCCTTGCGGCGCGGGTGGTTGCCGTGCCGCAGGGCCTGAGGGACCACCATTTGCGTCCCTCGCCCGCCGTCTGGCCCGCCTGCGTCGTCTTGCCGTTGGTGGACGCTCAACATCCCATCTCGCTTGGAGAGTGGAGAAGATTGTCCTGGCGGCGGCGCGGACGGCCTCCCACGTATCGCTGCGGGCGCACATTTCCGAGACGATGTTATCCATTGTTACTCGGGAATGGCACCGCTGCTGCATCTCGTTCCGGATCCGATCGAACCGTGGAAAGTGGAACAGCACGTGTTCAACGTCTTCCACGGCGTCCCCACATTCGGGGCAGTTGGGCGAGCCTTCCAGGATGCCTTTCTCGACGAAATAGGAGCGCAAGAACCCGTGCCCCGTGAGGAGCTGGGTGAGGAAAAAGTCGACTTCCCCATGCCTGCGGCTGACCCAGATATTAATGTCTAGAATCAGCCTCCTCGTCTTCAGTCCTGGTGCTCCTGGTTGCCCTGCACCCGTTGTCCACTGGTCCTGCCAGCGCCTCATCGTCTCCTCCCGTTGTCGCTTCCGTATGTCTGATTGAACACCACCACTCGCTACCTTTTCGTCGTGGCAGCGGATATCCTCCTGCATGAGGAGCGGGGTGGTGTTGGCGACAACGCAAGCGGCATCATAAGACACGGTCTGGAAGGCGCTGGCGACTCGGAGAGCCCTCGGTCGATGCGCCCTTTGGACCGATTTGCGATGGGTCTCCTTGTCGAGCACCCATCGCCCCCAGGTGGCAACTCCGTATCGGATGATACTGTTGCCAACGTTTACGAGCTGTCTCTTACTGCGGCTCTTAGGACCACGCTTATTCGGCATCAGGCAGGTCAAGGCATTCGTAATCCGTGACTAATCCTTATTGACCACTCTTTCCAGATGCCGGCTGTGGTGCTGTTTGCGACAGAGGTCCACTCCCAGGTACTTCAGCGTTTCCGTGGATTGGATCGAGTGACCGCCCGCTTGAAGCTCTGCGAGCTGCGGGACATGATGAGTACAAAAAATCATGAACCCGGTCTTTTGGTGGGCAAGTTCCAAACCGACTCCTTGCAGCCACCGCTCGATCCTCTCCAGGTTAGCCGTTGCTAAAGCGCTGACCTGTTCCTTGGTCCTTCCCAGAAATGTGAAGGCCACGTCGTCAGCAAACCCGATGATGTCCGCTCGTAGTCCTTCGAGCGGCAAGCGGAGTAGGTCGTCGTACATGACGTTCCAAAGTGTTGGTCCTAGAACCGAACCCTGAAGAACGCCAGCAGATACAGTCCTCGACACTACTCCTTCATCCGTGTCATAGTGGAGCGTTCGGCCAATGAAATAGTTCAGCAGCAACGCCTGCAAATAAGGCGGAGTGTTTTTACGCTGCAGAGCTTGGCCGATCGCTGTTCAGTTTGCCGAGTTAAAGGCATTCCGGACGTAAACCGTTACCACCGCACAGAGACGATCCCCCTTTCGCTTTTTATCCAAAGCGACTTTCCCGTTGTTCATCACCCGAGTGATGGCATCATCGGTTGAACGCCCTTTACGAAAACCGTATTGGGCGTCCGAAAGTCCCCCGGTCGACTCCAGGTGGGTTGTCAGCCTCCGCTGAATCAACCGCTCCAAAATTTTCCCCAGCACACTCAGCAGACAAATTGGCCGGTATGACGAGGGCTCCCCAAGTGGTTTTCCCAACTTGGTAAGCAGCACCAGTTGTTGCCGCTTCCATGCGTCGGGGAAAGTGCCTGCCTCCAGTAGCTGCTTATAGCTTTTAGCAAAAACTTCCGGAAAAGCCAGAATTGCCGCAGCTGCAGCCATATTCGGAATGTTGTCGTCCCCCGGAGCTTTCTTGGGGTTGAGTGAGCGGGCAATCTCCTTCAACTCTTCCGCCAACTCCTCCTCCGAGAGCGGATCCTGTGGATCCCCACCTAGTTCCGTCTCGGGCCACTCCATCGGGGGACGATCGGGAAAGAGCTCATTCACGATGAACTGGAGCTTATTGGCATCCCGTTCCATCGGAACCCGAGCTCCTTCCCACTGCTGCTTGCGGATTTGGTACGCAGGGCCAAAGCCGTGCGGTTCCAATTGTTCCGGCAATTCCTGCTTGTGTTGGTCCTTGCTGAGTTTGATGGCCCGTTACAGGGCAGCGCGTGCGTCCGACTTCATTTGACGCCATTTGACGGCGGTTGTACCGCCGTTTCATTCCATGAAAATGGCTGCGCAACCGATCAATCTCGGACGTCCACCAATAAACTGGCCGCCGGCCCTGTCGTCTTGGGGGTTGCCTAGGCATGGTGCCATCACAGGCCACCGTAATGGCCTGGGTCAGCTCCTCTGGCGTAGCAACATGCCCAAAAATGTCCTGGTCCCTCAAGATTTCAACGAACAAATCCTTGTCGAAGAATCTTGTGGACCACCTTCCCCCATTCACTGCTGAGTGTCCCTCGTTATTGGCGCGCTGTCTCGGAACCCTGCCGACCACAAACTTGATAGTGTTGTGGTCACTTGGGGTTTCATCACACACGCGCCAATTGTTGTCCCCTACCAAGGAGGGGCTGCAAAAGGATACGTCCACAATGGAGTTGCGACCATTTGCCCCAATCCAAGTGCTCCGGTTGCCCTGGTTCAGGAGAACCAATCCCAGAGCAGCCGCTGCATCCATCACAACTCCCCCCCTAGATACCCTTTCCCCATCGTTTGGCCTCCGCTCCATCCCCCATGCACCTGACCAGGCGTTTACATCGCCCCCGATCACGGTGTCCCGATTCCGTGGGAGTACAGACACAATTTCGGTCCATTTGCGTTTGTACTCCTCGACAGTCAAATCGGAACCCACGGGTGGTAGGTAGACGGAACAGAAAACGATTCCCCGCATCTCGACCACAACAAAGTCCTCGCGTTGGTTGTCAATGATGCGCTGAAAAGGATGCTACCCGACCAGTGGTATCGGTAACCCAATTGCTGTTATTATTTGGCACCCAATAGGGGTCCGAGATAAGCAGAATATCACAACCCTCGGCTCGGGAACTTTGCAAAAGCAGGTCTTGTGCCGTTTGGTCATGATTGAGGTTCTGTTGGAACACTCTAATCATGACTAGGCTGTGGGGTTACCTTTCCAAAGTAGCGGCAATTGCGCTGGCCCAGCGAATGCCCGATTGCGTCCGGGCCCTCGCATCCCAAGCACTTCCGCTCCCTAGTGCACGGTCCCTCGTGCTTATCTTCTGCGCAACGATGGCATTTGCTACTGCGGTCCTTGCCTCGGCAACGGGCAGCAGTATGCCCGTATTCGTAGCACTGGTAGCATTGCCGCCGACGCTCCAAAAGCCGAAGCCTGCAGCATTTACTAAAACCAACTGTGTATTGCCTCGCCAGGGCGCACGGCAACCTGGTCGGTCACCGCTATTGCTGGGCAGTCGAAAAATGCTACCAACGTACCGTAATGCGTTTTTACGGTCGTGATCTGGTCGCTGAAAATTTCAACGCCCAGCGCGGCACTCATTTCCGAAGAAATTTCTTCGGACGAAATGCCCGGTGGAATGTTGGTGCAGTTCACCCGCACTGAGGGTGTCCGCGGGCGGCAGTTTGCTTTGACATCAAGGGCCGCAGACACCTCTCTCCAAAGGGTCATCGTCTCCTGGTGTTACATGGGTGCTAATTCCAGGAGTAGATGACCCTTAAAGTTTGTGCGAATTCTCTGCACATCCTCTTTTTTCACCGTTTCCCTCAGGATAGGCATCATGTCTGCGTGCTTGAATCCCCCAATTGATTCAAGCTCAATGGCATTTGGGGCATTTGGCTACCTTTTTTTTTTGTTTTCGAAGGGGAAATCTTTCATAAGACACCTGGGTGATCAACCCCGGTAGTGTGAGATTCTTACTCACTAAAACCCCTCCGTGCCTTCAACCGGCCCCGAGTGGATCACCCGTTAGGGTATCGACGTCACTCGGGCGGTGGATGTCCATCATCCCAGGCAACGAATGGCTTCCAACAGTGGTGATTAGCCACTGTCTAGCCCTCGGCGATGAAGCTACGATGATCTACGATGAATCCTTGTCGTTACTCGTCGTCACTTTCGGTGCTCTGCAAGGCCAACTGGATGTTGGCGAGCAAAGCGCGTCGTTCGCCTCGTTCGATGACGTGTCTTCGATGTTGTTGTCGAATCATAATCGTCCGTACTGCTTGATGAACCATGCTCCAGTTATATCTGTTAGCAGACATAACTTCGATGATGTTCTCCGGCGTTAACTCCTCGTCGACTTGATGTTGAAGTCTGATGATCAATTCACGATGACGTACACAATGGAATATCGTGTGTTCAGCGTCCTCTGGTTCCTCGCACGCATCGCATAGCGGCGAACCCGTTAACTGCATTCGATGAAGCTGGTAGGCGTAGAAGCCATGGCTGGAAAGAAACTGAGAAAGAAAGAAATCTACACCACCAAATCTTCTACTTATCCATCTGTTGACGTCGGGTATGAGACGGTATGTCCACCGACCGTGAACACTATCATCCCATTCTCGTTGCCATCGTTCCATAGTTGTGACACGTTACATGTTACGTGCAACCGATCCGGCGATGTTCTCTGCTCGTCTCCGATGAAAAGTCCTGGAGTCCTCGTCCAGGAGGAGATGAAGCGGGATCATTCCCGCAAGCACGCAGACTGCATCATGTGAAGTTGTCCTGAAAGAAGAGATAACTCGCTGGACTACTGGCCGGTAAAACCGACGTAGCCATTGTCTACGGTTAGCAAATCTAAGGGTATGACACCAAATGGGCGAGGCATACCGGAGCTTCGCCACAACAGTAAGAGCAATTGCTCGCCTAGCATTACTACTCGGACCTGCCTTATTAGGCATCATCCTTACCAAGGTGGTCCATAGCTTCGTCGCTCTCTCCACCGCATACCTGATGTGTGAAGTGTAATCGAGGCGGTCATCTAAGACCATCCCCAAATACTTTAAGCTGCGCGACGAATGTACTACGTGATCACCTACCCTGATAGCCTCATACTGTATCCTCTGGTGGGAGCTGACCATAATAAACTCGGTCTTGGTCGGGGCTATCTTTAATCCGTTGTCGGTCATCCATCTGTCGACGATGCGAATCTGGCTAGAAACGAGAATTTCAATATTATCAACACAATTACCTACCACCAACAATACTATATCGTATTCATAGCCGACAATCCGTGCACCCTCCACCATTGTAACTCGTAGGACTCCGTCGTACATCAGGTTCCATAGCGTTGGGCCAAGTACCGAGCCTTGAGGTACACCCGATGTGACTGCAATCTCTGCCGGTCCATCTGTGGTATCATACATCAGCACACGATTCCTAAAATAATCACCAATGATATCATAAAGATATTTAGGAGTGTTAATTCTCTGTAAAGCATTTGCTATCGCCAACCATGAAGCACTGTTAAAAGCATTAGTTACATCTAATGTAACAACAGCACAATATCGTCCACTATATCTGTTTCTACTTCTAGCTACCGAAACAATGTCCACTACCCGTTGAATCGCATCGACTGTTGATCGACGACTTCTGAAGCCAAATTGGTCGTCAGACAGTCCGTTGACCTCCTCGATGTGTGCATTTAACCGTTGCACTATGATGCGTTCTAGACCTTTACCAGCCCCGTCTAATAGACAAATGGGACGAACCGAACCCGGTTCCCCTGGTGGTTTGTTCGGCTTTGGTATTAACACCAACCTCTGCCTTTTCCACGCATCGGGGAACTTAGCGTTCTCTAAACAGCCTTGGTATACCCTGCAAAATGCATCGGTTGCAGTCAACATACCAACTTTCAGCGCCTCATTCGGGATACCGTCTGGTCCTGGCGCCTTCTTGTTAGGTAGTCTCCTGGCAACCGCAAGAATCTCATCATTAGTAACCCTTACAAACTCTCGTGGCTGATCGATACGATAATCAGGCCACACCGTGTTTGGGTGAGTAGGAAAAAGCTCGCTCACCACTTCCCTAAACTCCTCTAATGTCTTGGTTCGGGGTCCAATCGAACCCTCGGCCACTTTCTTGAACGTATGATATACTATACCAAATGATGCGTTGTTCGCTGTTCCCAGGAACTCTTTCCACTTCCTCTGTCGGGTATGCTTGATCAATCGCTTGAGGGCATTCCGTGCCACCTTGAACTCGTCCCTAAAAGTAGAATAGAGATCAGTATTAAATGCTTTTTGTGCTAATCGATCGCGGTGTTTGCACTCTTTGCGAAGTGCCTCAATCTCTAGCGTCCACCAAAATGCACTCTTGTTAGGAGTGTACCTCTTACGCTTAGTCATCGTCGCATTACACGCCGTGACAAGTATACGCATTAAATCTTCGCTTGTTGTGACCTCGGTCTCAAAAGTGGCTTGCATCATAACTTCAAATATATCTTTGTTAAAATACTTGATGCTCCATCCCGTTATGGGTCGGGATAGGTTACGCACGCGTTGTGTCTCGAGATCTATTCGTATCGCACAATGATCCGAGTTCATATAACTGGATAACACCTCCCACTTAAATGATCTTGCTACGGTTCTGCTCGCAAAAGTAAGATCAACTACTGACGTACGTCCTGATCCAACATAAGTTGGGGTGCTGCCGTCGTTCAATAATATTGCGTCAATCTGCGCAAAGGTTGATAAAACCAACTCACCTCTTCGTTTCTGGGTTTCTCCACGCTCGCCAAGTTGGTTGTTCCAACTTACTGACCAAGCGTTGAAGTCCCCTCCGATAACGAATTTGTGGATACCGGTTACGGCCATTACCGTGTTATCCAACATATTCTGAAACTCTTCCATACTAAATCTAGGTGGCGCGTAAACGCAGACCACTCGCATATCACCTATGTCGACTATCATTAAACCCTTCAGGGCCTTACTGACTACCTTAACTGGTAAGTCCGCGTTAACCACTACCGCTGCTGTGTTATCGTCATTGCGTAACACTTTGACGTTGGTTGTTGCCAGATATGGATCTGCAATCAACACTATATCCGCAGATTCTTCCCTTATCGTTTGCCGCATTAACTGAAATGCAGCATAACTATGATTCTGGTTATGTTGTAGCAACCTAACCATTATGATCTAATCGTTCGCCTTCGGGGACACATGTAACTGCCCGTTGCGTGAGGGTTCTGTGACCTCGTACCGCAATCCAAACACTTTACAGAGTTGGTACAAGCTTGTTTCTTGTGTCCACTCAAACCGCATTTCCAGCACAGATTACTTCTGTCTGGTTCCCTACAATGATAGCTCGTATGGCTTTTCTTCCAACACTTATAGCATTTCTGCTCCTCCATTACTTCGCGGATATGGCATATCGACCAACCAACTTTCAGCTTTCCCAAATTCAGGAAGCTTTGAAAGTCTGGCAGCGATACGTTGATCCGTGCCCACTGCGTACCGGCCGCGCGGCCTTTCTTCATTTTGATTCGATCTATTTCTATCTCGATGTTGAGCTGTGCTTTGACAGACTCCGCAACCTCCTCTGGGGTGGTAATTTCATCGAGATGCATGATCTCAATCATTTTAGAAGGAGCTAGCGTTCTCACTGACGCCTTGCCCTTCACCGCTTCCTTAATCTTTGGGGCAATTGCACTAGCAGAACTACCCTGCTTAAGTTCTAGCAACATGCCTCCATTCTGGGCCCGTCGGACCTTAGAGATTGTCTCTCCAACCGATTTAAGAGCATCGGACTGCTTCATTTCCTTGAGCAATTTCGCCAGCTCCTCGGAAGTGCAGTCCGATATCAGCAGAGCCTCAGGGCGCTTCCTGGGCTTATTCTGCTTCTTCTTGCTCTTCTTCTTCCTCCTCTTATTATTCCTCCCCTCATTAATATTCGGTCCGTTTCTCGGACTTGGAATATTTTCCATCGTTTCCCTCACAGGGGTCAACCTCGATGGTTGTTGTTGTTGTTGTTGCAACCTTTGCAACCCACTTGGACCAGGCTGTTGCTCATCAGCCACTGGTCTTCTGCCGTTTCGCGTTTGCGGCCCGAATCCATTGTTACCGTCAAACGACGTTTGCGTTTGACGATCGAGGACCTGCTGCATGCGATTTACGGCTCTAAATCTACGAAATTCGGACATTACCTGATCGAGGAAGTCCATCATGACTGTAACCAACGTAAAGTGGGAAGACTCATCATCGAGTTTACTTATCCCAAAACGCATCGCCTCCATTCGATCTTTTAGATCCATGAACACTTGGTCCGGATCTTTTTTATCTACCCCCTTGGTCTTTTTGACCTTTTTAGTTTTAGTATTACTCATTCACTTAATTGGGCTCAAACTCAGGCCCGCTATCCGCGTCTGTTTATGCAGTCCGTGGTTCCGTGGGTGGCGATGCAACAGGGAGCTCCACGCGAGGGTTGGCCCGCGCCCTAATGAGACAACGGGCTCAGTGCCGAACCGGAGCAAAGTGGGGCTGAACCCACCCACACCTGCATTTGCCCTAGAGCGTATCGTATGGCGACAGTCTTGGAGCGCTACCTAAGACTTGCTAAGTTTTAATAGAGCGGTGACGGAATTCTCCTTAGCCCTCCCCCGTTTCAGGCAGGGAGTTCACCCTGCTTTACTAAGGGTTCTACGGGTTCATCCGCCAGCCCGTGTACATCATAGTTATTCCATAAACCGTACTCTAGTCTAACTACGCGCAGAGGTATTATCCTCTCGAGTTCAGTATCTCACTTGACAGAATGTAGGGTGTGGCGTTTTCTTTTGTTAACGAAGAGTGAGCATATTCCATCCCCCTCTCCGACTCACCCAACTCGGCCGGTACGCTGTGGTGCGTATTACTTCTTGCGGAGTCGTGTGTGCGGTTGCACCCTGGGTCACGACGCATCTTCTGCGGCGATCTGATCTGCTGATTCTGCTTATTACGCTGCTTTCCGTAATGTGACGCGGTCCCTTTGGTCCTATCGCCCACGCTTCGGGTGGGCAATGGGGGGTCTGCATCGTTGGTCACCACTCCAAGCCCGTAAGGCAGTTCTCCTGAAACGAAATTTTGATAGAGGAAACAAGAAGAAGGAGAAAGAGATAGAAGAAAGCTGGAAATAGAAGAGAGAAGAGAAAAAGAAAACTGGAAAGAAACGATAAGAAAAGAGATAAAAGATTAGTAACTTTCCAGCTTACGGTGGCCCTTGCGGCGCGGGTGGTTGCCGTGCCGCAGGGCCTGAGGGACCACCATTTGCGTCCCTCGCCCGCCGTCTGGCCCGCCTGCGTCGTCTTGCCGTTGGTGGACGCTCAACATCCCATCTCGCTTGGAGAGTGGAGAAGATTGTCCTGGCGGCGGCGCGGACGGCCTCCCACGTATCGTTGCGGGCGCACATTTCCGAGACGATGTTATCCATTGTTACTCGGGAATGGCACCGCTGCTGCATCTCGTTCCGGATCCGATCGAACCGTGGACAGTGGAACAGCACGTGTTCAACGTCTTCCACGGCGTCCCCACATTCGGGGCAGTTGGGCGAGCCTTCCAGGATGCCTTTCTCGACGAAATAGGAGCGCAAGAACCCGTGCCCCGTGAGGAGCTGGGTGAGGAAAAAGTCGACTTCCCCATGCTTGCGGCTGACCCAGAGATTTATGTCTGGAATCAGCCTCCTTGTCTTCAGTCCTGGTGCTCCTGGTTGCCCTGCACCCGTTGTCCACTGGTCCTGCCAGCGCCTCATCGTTTCCTCCCGTTGCCGTTTCCGTATGTCCGATTGAACACCCCCACTCGCTGCCTTTTCGTCGTGGCAGCGGATATCCTCCTGCATGAGGAGGACTAACGGGGTGGTGTTGGCGACAACGCAAGCGGCATCATAAGACACGGTCTGGAAGGCGCTGGCGACTCGGAGAGCCCCCGGTCGATGCGCCCTTTGGACCGATTTGCGATGGGTCTCCTTGTCGAGCACCCATCGCCTCCAGGTGGCAACTCCGTATCGGATGATACTGTTGCCGACGTTTACGAGCTGTCTCCTACTGCGGCTCTTAGGATCACGCTTATTCGGCATCAGGCAGGTCAAGGCATTCGTAATCCGTGAAGCCTTATTGACCACTCTTTCCAGATGCCGGCTGTGGTGCTGTTTGCGGCAGAGGTCCACTCCCAGGTACTTCAGCGTTTCCGTGGATTGGATCGAGTGACCGCCCGCTTGAAGCTCTGCGAGCTGCGGGACATGATGAGTACAAAAAATCATGAACCCGGTCTTTTGGTGGGCAAATTCCAAACCGACTCCTCGCAGCCACCGCTCGATCCTCTCCAGGTTAGCCGTTGCTAAAGCGCTGACCTGTTCCGTGGTCCTTCCCAGAAATGTGAAGGCCACGTCGTCAGCAAACCCGATGATGTCCGCTCGTAGTCCTTCGAGCGGCAAGCGGAGTAGGTCGTCGTACATGACGTTCCAAAGTGTTGGTCCTAGAACCGAACCCTGAGGAACGCCAGCAGATACAGTCCTTGACACTACTCCTTCATCCGTATCATAGTGGAGCGTTCGGCCAATGAAATAGTTCCGCAGCAACGCCTGCAAATAAGGCGGAGTGTTTTTACGCTGCAGAGCTTGGCCGATCGCTGCCCAGTTTGCCGAGTTAAAGGCATTCCGGACGTCCACCGTTACCACCGCACAGAGACGATCTCCCTTTCGCTTCTTGTCTAGAGCGACTTTCCCGTTGTTCATCACCCGAGTGATGGCATCAACGGTTGAACGCCCTTTACGGAAACCGTATTGGGCGTCCGAAAGTCCCCCGGTCGACTCCAGGTGGGTTGTCAGCCTCCGCTGAATCAACCGCTCCAAAATTTTCCCCAGCACACTCAGCAGACAAATCGGCCGGTATGACGAGGGCTCCCCAGGTGGTTTCCCCGACTTGGTAAGCAGCACCAGTTGTTGCCGCTTCCATGCATCGGGAAAGGTGCCTGCCTCCAGTAGCTGCTTGTAGCTTTTGGCAAAAACTTCCGGAAAAGCCAGAATTGCCGCAGCTGCAGCCATGTTCGGAATGTTGTCGTCCCCCGGAGCTTTCTTGGGGTTGAGTGAGCGGGCAATCTCCTTCAACTCTTCCGCCAACTCCTCCTCCGAGAGCGGATCCTGTGGATCCCCACCTAGTTCCGTCTCGGGCCACTCCATCGGGGGACGATCGAGAAACAGCTCATTCACGATGAACTGGAGCTTATTGGCATCCCGTTCCATCGGAACCCGAGCTCCTTCCCACTGCTGCTTGCGGATTTGGTACGCAGGGCCAAAGCCGTGCGGTTCCAATTGTTCCGGCAGGTCCTGCTTGTGTTGGTCCTTGCTAAGTTTGATGGCCCGTTACAGGGCAGCGCGTGCGTCCGACTTTATTTGACGCCTTTTCTTGCGCTGCTCCTCGGTCCGAGCCCGGTTGTACCGCCGTTTCATTCCATGAAAATGGCTGCGCAACCGATCAATCTCGGACGTCCACCAATAAACTGGCCGCCGGCCCTGTCGTCTTGGGGGTTGCCTAGGCATGGTGCCATCACAGGCCACCGTAATGGCCTGGGTCAGCTCCTCTGGCGTAGCAACATGCCCAAAAATGTCCTGGTCCCTCAAGATTTCAACGAACAAATCCTTGTCGAAGAATCTTGTGGACCACCTTCCCCCATTCACTGCTGAGTGTCCCTCGTTATTGGCGCGCTGTCTCGGAACCCTGCCGACCACAAACTTGATAGTGTTGTGGTCACTTGGGGTTTCATCACACACGCGCCAATTGTTGTCCCCTACCAAGGAGGGGCTGCAAAAGGATACGTCCACAATGGAGTTGCGACCATTTGCCCCAATCCAAGTGCTCCGGTTGCCCTGGTTCAGGAGAACCAATCCCAGAGCAGCCGCTGCATCCATCACAACTCCCCCACTAGATACCCTTTCCCCATCGTTTGGCCTCCGCTCTATCCCCCATGCACCTGACCAGGCGTTTACATCGCCCCCGATCACGGTGTCCCGATTCCGTGGGAGTACAGACACAATTTCGGTCCATTTGCGTTTGTACTCCTCGACAGTCAAATCGGAACCCACGGGTGGTAGGTAGACGGAACAGAAAACGATTCCCCGCATCTCGACCACAACAAAGTCCTCGCGTTGGTTGTCAATGATGCGCTGAAAAGGATGTTACCCGACCAGTGGTATCGGTAATCCAATTGCTGTTATTATTCGGCACTTAATAGGGGTCCGAGATAAGCAGAATATCACAACCCTCGGCTCGGGCACTTTGCAAAAGCAGGTCTTGTGCCGTTTGGTCATGATTGAGGTTCTGTTGGAACACTCTAATCATGACTAGGCTGTGGGGTTACCTTTCCAAAGTAGCGGCAACTGCGCTGGCCCAGCGAATGCCCGATTGCGTCCGGGCCCTCGCATCCCAAGCACTTCCGCTCCCTAGTGCACGGTCCCTCGTGCTTATCTTCTGCGCAACGATGGCATTTGCTACTGCGGTCCTTGCCTCGGCAACGGGCAGCAGTATGCCCGTATTCGTAGCACTGGTAGCATTGCCGCCGACGCTCCAAAAGCCGAAGCCTGCAGCATTTACTAAAACCAACTGTGTATTGCCTCGCCAGGGCGCACGGCAACCTGGTCGGTCACCGCTATTGCTGGGCAGTCGAAAAATGCTACCAACGTACCGTAATGCGTTTTTACGGTCGTGATCTGGTCGCTGAAAATTTCAACGCCCAGCGCGGCACTCATTTCCGAAGAAATTTCTTCGGACGAAATGCCCGGTGGAATGTTGGTGCAGTTCACCCGCACTGAGGGTGTCCGCGGGCGGCAGTTTGCTTTGACATCAAGGGCCGCAGACACCTCTCTCCAAAGGGTCATCGTCTCCTGGTGTTACATGGGTGCTAATTCCAGGAGTAGATGACCCTTAAAGTTTGTGCGAATTCTCTGCACATCCTCTTTTTTCACCGTTTCCCTCAGGATAGGCATCATGTCTGCGTGCTTGAATCCCCCAATTGATTCAAGCTCAATGGCATTTGGGGCATTTGGCTACCTTTTTTTTTTGTTTTCGAAGGGGAAATCTTTCATAAGACACCTGGGTGATCAACCCCGGTAGTGTGAGATTCTTACTCACTAAAACCCCTCCGTGCCTTCAACCGGCCCCGAGTGGATCACCCGTTAGGGTATCGACGTCACTCGGGCGGTGGATGTCCATCATCCCAGGCAACGAATGGCTTCCAACAGTGGTGATTAGCCACTGTCTAGCCCTCGGCGATGAAGCTACGATGATCTACGATGAATCCTTGTCGTTACTCGTCGTCACTTTCGGTGCTCTGCAAGGCCAACTGGATGTTGGCGAGCAAAGCGCGTCGTTCGCCTCGTTCGATGACGTGTCTTCGATGTTGTTGTCGAATCATAATCGTACGTACTGCTTGATGAACCATGCTCCAGTTATATCTGTTAGCAGACATAACTTCGATGATGTTCTCCGGCGTTAACTCCTCGTCGACTTGATGTTGAAGTCTGATGATCAATTCACGATGACGTACACAATGGAATATCGTGTGTTCAGCGTCCTCTGGTTCCTCGCACGCATCGCATAGCGGCGAACCCGTTAACTGCATTCGATGAAGCTGGTAGGCGTAGAAGCCATGGCTGGAAAGAAACTGAGAAAGAAAGAAATCTACACCACCAAATCTTCTACTTATCCATCTGTTGACGTCGGGTATGAGACGGTATGTCCACCGACCGTGAACACTATCATCCCATTCTCGTTGCCATCGTTCCATAGTTGTGACACGTTACATGTTACGTGCAACCGATCCGGCGATGTTCTCTGCTCGTCTCCGATGAAAAGTCCTGGAGATGAAGCGGGATCATTCCCGCAAGCACGCAGACTGCATCATGTGAAGTTGTCCTGAAAGAAGAGATAACTCGCTGGACTACTGGCCGGTAAAACCGACGTAGCCATTGTCTACGGTTAGCAAATCTAAGGGTATGACACCAAATGGGCGAGGCATACCGGAGCTTCGCCACAACAGTAAGAGCAATTGCTCGCCTAGCATTACTACTCGGAACTGCCTTATTAGGCATCATCCTTACCAAGGTGGTCCATAGCTTCGTCGCTCTCTCCACCGCATACCTGATGTGTGAAGTGTAATCGAGGCGGTCATCTAAGACCATCCCCAAATACTTTAAGCTGCGCGACGAATGTACTACGTGATCACCTACCCTGATAGCCTCATACTGTATCCTCTGGTGGGAGCTGACCATAATAAACTCGGTCTTGGTCGGGGCTATCTTTAATCCGTTGTCGGTCATCCATCTGTCGACGATGCGAATCTGGCTAGAAACGAGAATTTCAATATTATCAACACAATTACCTACCACCAACAATACTATATCGTATTCATAGCCGACAATCCGTGCACCCTCCACCATTGTAACTCGTAGGACTCCGTCGTACATCAGGTTCCATAGCGTTGGGCCAAGTACCGAGCCTTGAGGTACACCCGATGTGACTGCAATCTCTGCCGGTCCATCTGTGGTATCATACATCAGCACACGATTCCTAAAATAATCACCAATGATATCATAAAGATATTTAGGAGTGTTAATTCTCTGTAAAGCATTTGCTATCGCCAACCATGAAGCACTGTTAAAAGCATTAGTTACATCTAATGTAACAACAGCACAATATCGTCCACTATATCTGTTTCTACTTCTAGCTACCGAAACAATGTCCACTACCCGTTGAATCGCATCGACTGTTGATCGACGACTTCTGAAGCCAAATTGGTCGTCAGACAGTCCGTTGACCTCCTCGATGTGTGCATTTAACCGTTGCACTATGATGCGTTCTAGACCTTTACCTGCCCCGTCTAATAGACAAATGGGACGAACCGAACCCAGTTCCCCTAGTGGTTTGTTCGGCTTCGGTATTAACACCAACCTCTGCCTTTTCCACGCATCGGGGAACTTAGCGTTCTCTAAACAGCCTTGGTATACCCTGCAAAATGCATCGGTTGCAGTCAACATACCAACTTTCAGCGCCTCATTCGGGATACCGTCTGGTCCTGGCGCCTTCTTGTTAGGTAGTCTCCTGGCAACCGCAAGAATCGCATCATTGGTAACCCTTACAAACTCTCGTGGCTGATCGATACGATAATCAGGCCACACCGTGTTTGGGTGAGTAGGAAAAAGCTCGCTCACCACTTCCCTAAACTCCTCTAATGTCTTGGTTCGGGGTCCAATCGAACCCTCGGCCACTTTCTTGAACGTATGATATACTATACCAAATGATGCGTTGTTCGCTGTTCCCAGGAACTCTTTCCACTTCCTCTGTCGGGTATGCTTGATCAATCGCTTGAGGGCATTCCGTGCCACCTTGAACTCGTCCCTAAAAGTAGAATAGAGATCAGTATTAAATGCTTTTTGTGCTAATCGATCGCGGTGTTTGCACTCTTTGCGAAGTGCCTCAATCTCTAGCGTCCACCAAAATGCACTCTTGTTAGGAGTGTACCTCTTACGCTTAGTCATCGTCGCATTACACGCCGTGACAAGTATACGCATTAAATCTTCGCTTGTTGTGACCTCGGTCTCAAAAGTGGCTTGCATCATAACTTCAAATATATCTTTGTTAAAATACTTGATGCTCCATCCCGTTATGGGTCGGGATAGGTTACGCACGCGTTGTGTCTCGAGATCTATTCGTATCGCACAATGATCCGAGTTCATATAACTGGATAACACCTCCCACTTAAATGATCTTGCTACGGTTCTGCTCGCAAAAGTAAGATCAACTACTGACGTACGTCCTGATCCAACATAAGTTGGGGTGCTGCCGTCGTTCAATAATATTGCGTCAATCTGCGCAAAGGTTGATAAAACCAACTCACCTCTTCGTTTCTGGGTTTCTCCACGCTCGCCAAGTTGGTTGTTCCAACTTACTGACCAAGCGTTGAAGTCCCTCCCGATAACGAATTTGTGGATACCGGTTACGGCCATTACCGTGTTATCCAACATATTCTGAAACTCTTCCATACTAAATCTAGGTGGCGCGTAAACGCAGACCACTCGCATATCACCTATGTCGACTATCATTAAACCCTTCAGGGCCTTACTGACTACCTTAACTTGTAAGTCCGCGTTGACCACTACCGCTGCTGTGTTATCGTCATTGCGTAACACTTTGACGTTGGTTGTTGCCAGATACGGATCTGCAATCAACACTATATCCGCAGATTCTTCCCTTATCGTTTGCCGCATTAACTGAAATGCAGCATAACTATGATTCTGGTTATGTTGTAGCAACCTAACCATTATGATCTAATCGTTCGCCTTCGGGGACACATGTAACTGCCCGTTGCGTGAGGGTTCTGTGACCTCGTACCGCAATCCAAACACTTTACAGAGTTGGTACAAGCTTGTTTCTTGTGTCCACTCAAACCGCATTTCCAGCACAGATTACTTCTGTCTGGTTCCCTACAATGATAGCTCGTATGGCTTTTCTTCCAACACTTATAGCATTTCTGCTCCTCCATTACTTCGCGGATATGGCATATCGACCAACCAACTTTCAGCTTTCCCAAATTCAGGAAGCTTTGAAAGTCTGGCAGCGATACGTTGATCCGTGCCCACTGCGTACCGGCCGCGCGGCCTTTCTTCATTTTGATTCGATCTATTTCTATCTCGATGTTGAGCTGTGCTTTGACAGACTCCGCAACCTCCTCTGGGGTGGTAATTTCATCGAGATGCATGATCTCAATCATTTTAGAAGGAGCTAGCGTTCTCACTGACGCCTTGCCCTTCACCGCTTCCTTAATCTTTGGGGCAATTGCACTAGCAGAACTACCCTGCTTAAGTTCTAGCAACATGCCTCCATTCTGGGCCCGTCGGACCTTAGAGATTGTCTCTCCAACCGATTTAAGAGCATCGGACTGCTTCATTTCCTTGAGCAATTTCGCCAGCTCCTCGGAAGTGCAGTCCGATATCAGCAGAGCCTCAGGGCGCTTCCTGGGCTTATTCTGCTTCTTCTTGCTCTTCTTCTTCCTCCTCTTATTATTCCTCCCCTCATTAATATTCGGTCCGTTTCTCGGACTTGGAATATTTTCCATCGTTTCCCTCACAGGGGTCAACCTCGATGGTTGTTGTTGTTGTTGTTGCAACCTTTGCAACCCACTTGGACCAGGCTGTTGCTCATCAGCCACTGGTCTTCTGCCGTTTCGCGTTTGCGGCCCGAATCCATTGTTACCGTCAAACGACGTTTGCGTTTGACGATCGAGGACCTGCTGCATGCGATTTACGGCTCTAAATCTACGAAATTCGGACATTACCTGATCGAGGAAGTCCATCATGACTGTAACCAACGTAAAGTGGGAAGACTCATCATCGAGTTTACTTATCCCAAAACGCATCGCCTCCATTCGATCTTTTAGATCCATGAACACTTGGTCCGGATCTTTTTTATCTACCCCCTTGGTCTTTTTGACCTTTTTAGTTTTAGTATTACTCATTCACTTAATTGGGCTCAAACTCAGGCCCGCTATCCGCGTCTGTTTATGCAGTCCGTGGTTCCGTGGGTGGCGATGCAACAGGGAGCTCCACGCGAGGGTTGGCCCGCGCCCTAATGAGACAACGGGCTCAGTGCCGAACCGGAGCAAAGTGGGGCTGAGCCCACCCACACCTGCATTTGCCCTAGAGCGTATCGTATGGCGACAGTCTTGGAGCGCTACCTAAGACTTGCTAAGTTTTAATAGAGCGGTGACGGAATTCTCCTTAGCCCTCCCCCGTTTCAGGCAGGGAGTTCACCCTGCTTTACTAAGGGTTCTACGGGTTCATCCGCCAGCCCGTGTACATCATAGTTATTCCATAAACCGTACTCTAGTCTAACTACGCGCAGAGGTATTATCCTCTCGAGTTCAGTATCTCACTTGACAGAATGTAGGGTGTGGCGACTTAACACCACACCCTCCACTGTGACGTTGTCCTGCTCAACGCCGTCTTCACCGCCACCG
The DNA here is from genome assembly GCF_943734685.1 of Anopheles coluzzii. Classification (NCBI taxonomy): domain Eukaryota; kingdom Metazoa; phylum Arthropoda; class Insecta; order Diptera; family Culicidae; genus Anopheles; species Anopheles coluzzii. The sequence continues at coordinate 27,038,953 of NC_064669.1, forward strand.
TTAGCTCGGGGCCTCGTCAACATAATGACGGAACCCTACCCCGCCCGACACCGCGTGGAAGTGGTGGTCTGACTTTGCCGGGAACATTTGGCTACCTTTTGTTTTCTTTTGTTAACGAAGAGTGAGCATATTCCATCCCCCTCTCCGACTCACCCAACTCGGCCGGTACGCTGTGGTGCGTATTACTTCTTGCGGAGTCGTGTGTGCGGTTGCACCCTGGGTCACGACGCATCTTCTGCGGCGATCTGATCTGCTGATTCTGCTTATTACGCTGCTTTCCGTAATGTGACGTGGTCCCTTTGGTCCTATCGCCCACGCTTCGGGTGGGCAATGGGGGGTCTGCATCGTTGGTCACCACTCCAAGCCCGTAAGGCAGTTCTCCTGAAACGAAATTTTGATAGAGGAAACAAGAAGAAGGAGAAAGAGATAGAAGAAAGCTGGAAATAGAAGAGAGAAGAGAAAAAGAAAACTGGAAAGAAACGATAAGAAAAGAGATAAAAGATTAGTAACTTTCCAGCTTACGGTGGCCCTTGCGGCGCGGGTGGTTGCCGTGCCGCAGGGCCTGAGGGACCACCATTTGCGTCCCTCGCCCGCCGTCTGGCCCGCCTGCGTCGTCTTGCCGTTGGTGGACGCTCAACATCCCATCTCGCTTGGAGAGTGGAGAAGATTGTCCTGGCGGCGGCGCGGACGGCCTCCCACGTATCGCTGCGGGCGCACATTTCCGAGACGATGTTATCCATTGTTACTCGGGAATGGCACCGCTGCTGCATCTCGTTCCGGATCCGATCGAACCGTGGACAGTGGAACAGCACGTGTTCAACGTCTTCCACGGCGTCCCCACATTCGGGGCAGTTGGGCAAGCCTTCCAGGATGCCTTTCTCGACGAAATAGGAGCGCAAGAACCCGTGCCCCGTGAGGAGCTGGGTGAGGAAAAAGTCGACTTCCCCATGCCTGCGGCTGACCCAGAGATTAATGTCTAGAATCAGCCTCCTCGTCTTCAGTCCTGGTGCTCCTGGTTGCCCTGCACCCGTTGTCCACTGGTCCTGCCAGCGCCTCATCGTCTCCTCCCGTTGTCGCTTCCGTATGTCTGATTGAACACCACCACTCGCTACCTTTTCGTCGTGGCAGCGGATATCCTCCTGCATGAGGAGGTCTAACGGGGTGGTGTTGGCGACAACGCAAGCGGCATCATAAGACACGGTCTGGAAGGCGCTGGCGACTCGGAGAGCCCTCGGTCGATGCGCCCTTTGGACCGATTTGCGATGGGTCTCCTTGTCGAGCACCCATCGCCCCCAGGTGGCAACTCCGTATCGGATGATACTGTTGCCGACGTTTACGAGCTGTCTCCTACTGCGGCTCTTAGGATCACGCTTATTCGGCATCAGGCAGGTCAAGGCATTCGTAATCCGTGAAGCCTTATTGACCACTCTTTCCAGATGCCGGCTGTGGTGCTGTTTGCGGCAGAGGTCCACTCCCAGGTACTTCAGCGTTTCCGTGGATTGGATCGAGTGACCGCCCGCTTGAAGCTCTGCGAGCTGCGGGACATGATGAGTACAAAAAATCATGAACCCGGTCTTTTGGTGGGCAAGTTCCAAACCGACTCCTCGCAGCCACCGCTCGATCCTCTCCAGGTTAGCCGTTGCTAAAGCGCTGACCTGTTCCGTGGTCCTTCCCAGAAATGTGAAGGCCACGTCGTCAGCAAACCCGATGATGTCCGCTCGTAGTCCTTCGAGCGGCAAGCGGAGTAGGTCGTCGTACATGACGTTCCAAAGTGTTGGTCCTAAAACCGAACCCTGAGGAACGCCAGCAGATACAGTGCTTGACACTACTCCTTCATCCGTATCATAGTGGAGCGTTCGGCCAATGAAATAGTTCCGCAGCAACGCCTGCAAATAAGGCGGAGTGTTTTTACGCTGCAGAGCTTGGCCGATCGCTGCCCAGTTTGCCGAGTTAAAGGCATTCCGGACGTCCACCGTTACCACCGCACAGAGACGATCTCCCTTTCGCTTCTTGTCTAGAGCGACTTTCCCGTTGTTCATCACCCGAGTGATGGCATCAACGGTTGAACGCCCTTTACGGAAACCGTATTGGGCGTCCGAAAGTCCCCCGGTCGACTCCAGGTGTGTTGTCAGCCTCCGCTGAATCAACCGCTCTAAAATTTTCCCCAGCACACTCAGCAGACAAATTGGCCGGTATGACGAGGGCTCCCCAGGTGGTTTCCCCGACTTGGTAAGCAGCACCAGTTGTTGCCGCTTCCATGCATCGGGAAAGGTGCCTGCCTCCAGTAGCTGCTTGTAGCTTTTGGCAAAAACTTCCGGAAAAGCCAGAATTGCCGCAGCTGCAGCCATGTTCGGAATGTTGTCGTCCCCCGGAGCTTTCTTGGGGTTGAGTGAGCGGGCAATCTCCTTCAACTCTTCCGCCAACTCCTCCTCCGAGAGCGGATCCTGTGGATCCCCACCTACTTCCGTCTCGGGCCACTCCATCGGGGGACGATCGAGAAACAGCTCATTCACGATGAACTGGAGCTTATTGGCATCCCGTTCCATCGGAACCCGAGCTCCTTCCCACTGCTGCTTGCGGATTTGGTACGCAGGGCCAAAGCCGTGCGGTTCCAATTGTTCCGGCAGATCCTGCTTGTGTTGGTCCTTGCTGAGTTTGATGGCCCGTTACAGGGCAGCGCGTGCGTCCGACTTCATTTGACGCCATTTGACGGCGGTTGTACCGCCGTTTCATTCCATGAAAATGGCTGCGCAACCGATCAATCTCGGACGTCCACCAATAAACTGGCCGCCGGCCCTGTCGTCTTGGGGGTTGCCTAGGCATGGTGCCATCACAGGCCACCGTAATGGCCTGGGTCAGCTCCTCTGGCGTAGCAACATGCCCAAAAATGTCCTGGTCCCTCAAGATTTCAACGAACAAATCCTTGTCGAAGAATCTTGTGGACCACCTTCCCCCATTCACTGCTGAGTGTCCCTCGTTGTTGGCGCGCTGTCTCGAAACCCTGCCGACCACAAACTTCATAGTGTTGTGGTCACTTTGGGTTTCATCACACACGCGCCAATTATTGTCCCCTACCAAGGAGGGGCTGCAAAAGGATACGTGCACAATGGAGACGCGGCCGTTTTCGCCAATCCAAGTGCTCTGGTTGCCCTGGTTCAGGAGAACCAATCCCAGAGCAGCCGCTGCATCCATCACAACTCCCCCCCTAGATACCCTTTCCCCATCGTTTGGCCTCCGCTCCATCCCCCATGCACCTGACCAGGCGTTTACATCACCCCCGATCACGGTGTCCCGATTCCGTGGGAGTACAGACACAATTTCGGTCCATTTGCGTTTGTACTCCTCGACAGTCAAATCGGAACCCACGGGTGGTAGGTAGACGGAACAGAAAACGATTCCCCGCATCTCGACCACAACAAAGTCCTCGCGTTGGTTGTCAATGATGCGCTGAAAAGGATGCTACCCGACCAGTGGTATCGGTAACCCAATTGCTGTTATTATTTGGCACCCAATAGGGGTCCGAGATAAGCAGAATATCACAACCCTCGGCTCGGGCACTTTGCAAAAGCAGGTCTTGTGCCGTTTGGTCATGATTGAGGTTCTGTTGGAACACTCTAATCATGACTAGGCTGTGGGGTTACCTTTCCAAAGTAGCGGCAATTGCGCTGGCCCAGCGAATGCCCGATTGCGTCCGGGCCCTCGCATCCCAAGCACTTCCGCTCCCTAGTGCACGGTCCCTCGTGCTTATCTTCTGCGCAACGATGGCATTTGCTACTGCGGTCCTTGCCTCGGCAACGGGCAGCAGTATGCCCGTATTCGTAGCACTGGTAGCATTGCCGCCGACGCTCCAAAAGCCGAAGCCTGCAGCATTTACTAAAACCAACTGTGTATTGCCTCGCCAGGGCGCACGGCAACCTGGTCGGTCACCGCTATTGCTGGGCAGTCGAAAAATGCTACCAACGTACCGTAATGCGTTTTTACGGTCGTGATCTGGTCGCTGAAAATTTCAACGCCCAGCGCGGCACTCATTTCCGAAGAAATTTCTTCGGACGAAGTGCCCGGTGGAATGTTGGTGCAGTTCACCCGCACTGAGGGTGTCCGCGGACGGCATTTTGCTTTGCCATCAAGGGCCGCAGACACCTCTCTCCAAAGGGTCATCGTTTCCTGGTGAAGTTTGTGCGAATTCTCTGCACATCCTCTTTTTTCACCTTTTCCCTCAGGATAGGCATCATGTCTGCGTGCGCATTTGGCTACTTTTTTTTTGTTATCGAAGGGGAAATCTTTCATAAGACACCTGGGTGATTAACCCCGGTAGTGTGAGATTCTTACTCACTAAAACCCCTCCGTGCCTTCAACCGGCCCCGAGTGGATCACCCGTTAGGGTATCGACGTCACTCGGGCGGTGGATGTCCATCATCCCAGGCAACGAATGGCTTCCAACAGTGGTGATTAGCCACTGTCTAGCCCTCGGCGATGAAGCTACGATGAACTACGATGAATCCTTGTCGTTACTCGTCGTCACTGTCGCTGCTCTGCAAGGCCAACTGGATGTTGGCGAGCAAAGCACGTCGTTCGCCTCGTTCGATGACGTGTCTCCGATGTTGTTGTCGAATCATAATCGTCCGTACTGCTTGATGAACCATGCTCCAGTTATATCTGTTAGCAGACATAACTTCGATGATGTTCTCCGGCGTTAACTCCTCGTCGACTTGATGCTGAAGTCTGATGATCAATTCACGATGACGTACACAATGGAATATCGTGTGTTCGGCGTCCTCAGGTTCCTCGCACGCATCGCATAGCGGCAAACCCGTTAACTGCATCCGATGAAGCTGGTAGGCGTAGAAGCCATGGCTGGAAAGAAACTGAGAAAGAATGAAATCTACGCCACCAAATCTTCTACTTATCCATCTGTTGACGTCGGGTATGAGACGGTATGTCCACCGACCGTGAACACTCTCATCCCATTCTCGTTGCCATCGTTCCATAGTTGTGACACGTTCCATGTTACGTGCAACCGATCCGGCGATGTTCTCTGCTCGTCTCCGATGAAAAGTCCTGGAGTCCTCGTCCAGGAGGAGATGAAGCGGGATCATTCCCGCAAGCACGCAGACTGCATCATGTGAAGTTGTCCTGAAAGAAGAGATAATTCGCTGGACTACTGGCCGGTAAAACCGACGTAGCCATTGTCTACGGTTAGCAAATCTAAGGGTATGACACCAAATGGGCGAGGCATACCGGACCTTCGCCACAACAGTAAGAGCAATTGCTCGCCTAACATTACTACTCGGACCTGCCTTATTAGGCATCATCCTTACCAAGGTGGTCCATAGCTTCGTCGCTCTCTCCACCGCATACCTGATGTGTGAAGTGTATTCGAGGCGGTCATCTAAGACCATCCCCAAATACTTTAAGCTGCGCGACGAATGTACTACGTGATCACCGACCCTGATAGCCCCATGCTGTATCCTCTGATGGGAACTGACCATAATGAACTCGGTCTTGGTCGGGGCTATCTTTAATCCGTTGTCGGTCATCCATCGGTCGATGATGCGAATCTGGCTGGAAACGAGAATTTCAATATCATCAACACAATTACCTTCCACCAACAATACTATATCGTCTGCATAGCCGATAATCCGTGCACCTTCCACCATTGCAACTCGTAGGACTCCGTCGTACATCAGGTTCCATAACGTTGGGCCAAGTACCGAGCCTTGAGGTACACCCGATGTGACTGCAATCTCTGCCGGTCCATCTGTGGTATCATACATCAGCACACGATTCCTAAAATAATCACCAATGATATCATAAAGATATTTAGGAGTGTTAATTCTCTGTAATGCATTTGCAATCGCCAACCACGAAGCACTGTTAAAAGCATTAGTAACATCTAATGTAATAACTGCACAATACCGTCCACTGTATCTGTTTCTACTTCTAGCTACCGAAACAATGTCCACTACCCTTTGAATCGCATCAACTGTTGATCGACGACTTCTTAAACCAAATTGGTCGTCAGACAGTCCGTTGACCTGCTCGATGTGTGCATTTAACCGTTGCACTATGATGCGTTCTAGACCTTTACCTGCCCCGTCTAATAGACAAATGGGACGAACCGAACCCGGTTCCCCTAGTGGTTTGTTCGGCTTCGGTATTAACACCAACCTCTGCCTTTTCCACGCATCGGGGAACTTAGCGTTCTCTAAACAGCCTTGGTATACCCTGCAAAATGCATCGGTTGCAGTCAACATACCAACTTTCAGCGCCTCATTCGGGATACCGTCTGGTCCTGGCGCCTTCTTGTTAGGTAGTCTCCTGGCAACCGCAAGAATCTCATCATTAGTAACCCTTACAAACTCTCGTGGCTGATCGATACGATAATCAGGCCACACCGTGTTTGGGTGAGTAGGAAAAAGCTCGCTCACCACTTCCCTAAACTCCTCTAATGTCATAGTTCGGGGTCCAATGGAACCCTCGGCCACTTTCTTGAACGTATGATATACAATACCAAATGATGCGTTGTTCGCTGTTCCCAGGAACTCTGTCCACTTCCTCTGTCGGGTATGCTTGATCAATCGCTTGAGGGCATTCCGTGCCACCTTGAACTCGTCCCTAAAAGTAGAATAGAGATCAGTATTAAATGCTCTTTGCGCTAACCGATCGCGGTGTTTGCACTCTTTGCGAAGTGCCTCAATCTCTAGCGTCCACCAAAATGCACTCTTGTTAGGAGTGTACCTCTTACGCTTGGTCATCGTCGCATTACACGCCGTGACAAGTATACGCATTAAGTCTTCGCTTGTTGTGACCTCTGTCTCAAAAGCGGCTTGCATCATTACTTCAAATATATCTTTGCAAAAATACTTGATGCTCCATCCCGTTATGGGTCGGGACAGATTACGCACGCTTTGCGTCTCAAGATCTATGCGTATCGCACGATGATCCGAGTTCATATGACTAGATAACACCTCCCACTTAAATGATCTTGCAACTGTCCTACTCGCAAAAGTAAGATCAACTACTGACGTACGCCCTGGTCCAACATAAGTTGGGGTGCTGCCGTCGTTCAATAATAATGCGTCAATCTGCGCAAAGGTTGATAAAACCAACTCACCTCTTCGTTTCTGGGTTTCTCCACGCTCGCCAAGTTGGTTGTTCCAACTTACTGACCAAGCGTTGAAGTCCCCCCCGATAACGAATTTGTGGATACCGGTTACGGCCATTACCGTGTTATCCAACATGTGTTGGAACTCTTCCATACTAAATCTAGGTGGCGCGTAAACGCAGACCACTCGCATATCACCTATGTCAACTATCATTAAACCCTTCAGAGCCTTATTGACTACCTTAACTTGTAAGTCCGCGTTAACCACTACCGCTGCTGTGTTATCGTCATTGCGTAACACTTTGACGTTGGTTGTTGCCAGATACGGATCTGCAATCAACACTATATCCGCAGATTCTTCCCTTATCGTTTGCCACATTAACTGAAATGCAGCATAACTATGATTTTGGTTATGTTGTAGCAACCTAACCATTATGATCTAATCGTTCGCCTTCGGGGACACATGTAACTGCCCGTTGCGTGAGGGTTCTGTGACCTCGTACCGCAATCCAAACACTTTACAGAGTTGGTACAAGCTTGTTTCTTGTGTCCACTCAAACCGCATTTCCAGCACAGATTACTTCTGTCTGGTTCCCTACAATTATAGCGCGTATGGCTTTTCTTCCAACACTTATAGCATTTTTGCTCTTCCATAACCTCGCGGATATGGCATATCGACCAACCAACTTTCAGCTTTCCCAAATTCAGGAAGCTTTGAAAGTCTGGCAGCGATACGTTGATCCGTGATCCACTGCGTACCGGCCGCGCGGCCTTTCTTCATTTTGATTCGATCTATTTCTATCTCTATGTTGAGCTGTGCTTTGACAGACTCCGCAACCTCCTCTGGGGTGGTAATTTCATAGAGATGCATGATCTCAATCATTTTAGAAGGAGCTAGCGTTCTCACTGACGCCTTGCCCTTCACCGCTTCCTTAATCTTTGGGGCAATTGCACTAGCAGAACTACCCTGCTTAAGTTCTAGCAACATGCCTCCATTCTGGGCCCGTCGGACCTTAGAGATTGTCTCTCCAACCGATTTAAGAGCATCGGACTGCTTCATTTCCTTGAGCAATTTCGCCAGCTCCTTGGAAGTGCAGTCCGATATCAGCAGAGCCTCAGGCCGCTTCCTGGGCTTATTCTGCTTCTTCTTGCTCTTCTTCTTCTTCCTCTTATTAATTCTACCCTCATTAATATTCGGTCCGTTTCTCGGACTTGGAATATTTTCCACCGCTTCCCTAACAGGGGTCAACCTCGATGGTTGTTGTTGTTGTTGTTGCAACCTTTGCAACCCACTTGGACCAGGCTGTTGGTCATCAGCCACTGGTCTTCTGCCTTTTCGCGTTTGCGGCCCGAATCCATCGTTACCGTCAAACGACGTTTGCGTTTGACGGTCGAGGACCTGCTGCATGCGATTTACGGCTCTGTACCTTCGAAATTCGGACATTACCTCATCGAGGAAGTCCATCATAACCGTAACTAACGTAAAATGGGAAGACTCATCATCGAGTTTACTTATCCCAAAACGCATCGCCTCCATTCGATCTTGAAGATCCATGAACGCTTGGTCCGGATCTTTCTTGTCAACCCCCTTGGTCTTTTTGACCTTCTTAGTTTTCGTGTTACTCATTCTATTGGGCTCAAACTCAGGCCCGCTATCCGCGTCTGTTTATGCAGTCTCCTATTTGGTTCCGTGGGTGGCGATGCAACAGGGAGCTCCACGCGAGGGTTGGCCCGCGCCCTTATGAGACGACGGGCTCAGTGCCGAACCGGAGCAAAGTGGGGCTGAACCCACCCACACCTGCATTTGCCATAGAGCGTATCGTATGGCGACAGTCTTGGAGCGCTACCTAAGACTTGCTAAGTTTTAATAGAGCGGTGACAGAATCCCCCTTAGCCCTCCCCCGTTTCAAGCAGGTTTCACCCTGCTTTACTAAGGGTTCGGCGGGTTCATCCGCCAGCCCGTGTACATCCTAGTTATTCCATAAACCGTACCCTAGTCTAATCCGCGCAGAGGTATTATCCTCTCGAGTTCAGTATCCCACTTGACAGAATGTAGGGTGTGGCGACTTAACACCACACCCTCCCCTGCGACGTTGTCATGCTCAACGCCGTCTTCACCGCCACCGTTAGCTCGGGGCCTCGTCAACTTAATGACGGGCCCCTACCCCGCCCGGCACCGCGTGGAGGTGGTGGTCGGACTTTGCCGGGCGCACTTGGCTACCTTTTTTTTTTTTTTTTTTTTTTTTTTGTTAACGAAGAGTGAGCATATTCCATCCCCCTCTCCGACTCACCCAACTCGACCGGTACGCTTGTGGTGCGTATTACTTCATGCGGAGTCGTGTGTGCGGTTGCACCCTGGGTCACGACGCATCTTCTGCGGCGATCTGGTCCGGTGATTCTGCTTATTACGCTGCTTTCCGTGGTGCGACGCGGTCCCTTTGGTCCTATCGCCCACACTTCGGGTGGGCAATGGGGGGTCTGCATCGTTGGTCGCCACTCCAAGCACGTAAGGCAGTTCTCCTGAAACGAAATTTTGGTGGCGGAAACAAGAAAAAGGAGAAAGAGATAGAAGAAAGCTGAAAATAGAGGAGAGAAGAGAAAAAGAAAGCTGGAAAGAAACGATAAGAAAAGAGATAAAAGATTAGTAACTTTCCAGCTTACAGTGGCCCTTGCGGCGCGGGTGGTTGCCGTGCCGCAGGGCCTGAGGGACCACCATTTGCGTCCTTCGCCCGCCGTCTGGCCCGCCTGCGTCGCCTTGCCGTTGGTGGACGCTCAACATCCCATCTCGCTTGGAGAGTGGAGAAGATTGTCCTGGCGGCGGCGCGGACGGCCTCCCACGTATCGCTGCGGGCGCACATTTCCGAGACGATGTTATCCATTGTTACTCGGGAATGGCACCGCTGCTGCATCTCGTTCCGGATCCGATCGAACCGTGGACAGTGGAACAGCACGTGTTCAACGTCTTCCACGGCGTCCCCACATTCGGGGCAGTTGGGCGAGCCTTCCAGGATGCCTTTCTCGACGAAATAGGAGCGCAAGAACCCGTGCCCCGTGAGGAGCTGGGTGAGGAAAAAGTCGACTTCCCCATGCTTGCGGACATTACCTCATCGAGGAAGTCCATCATAACCGTAACTAACGTAAAATGGGAAGACTCATCATCGAGTTTACTTATCCCAAAACGCATCGCCTCCATTCGATCTTGAAGATCCATGAACGCTTGGTCCGGATCTTTCTTGTCAACCCCCTTGGTCTTTTTGACCTTCTTAGTTTTCGTGTTACTCATTCTATTGGGCTCAAACTCAGGCCCGCTATCCGCGTCTGTTTATGCAGTCTCCTATTTGGTTCCGTGGGTGGCGATGCAACAGGGAGCTCCACGCGAGGGTTGGCCCGCGCCCTTATGAGACGACGGGCTCAGTGCCGAACCGGAGCAAAGTGGGGCTGAACCCACCCACACCTGCATTTGCCATAGAGCGTATCGTATGGCGACAGTCTTGGAGCGCTACCTAAGACTTGCTAAGTTTTAATAGAGCGGTGACAGAATCCCCCTTAGCCCTCCCCCGTTTCAAGCAGGTTTCACCCTGCTTTACTAAGGGTTCGGCGGGTTCATCCGCCAGCCCGTGTACATCCTAGTTATTCCATAAACCGTACCCTAGTCTAATCCGCGCAGAGGTATTATCCTCTCGAGTTCAGTATCCCACTTGACAGAATGTAGGGTGTGGCGACTTAACACCACACCCTCCCCTGCGACGTTGTCATGCTCAACGCCGTCTTCACCGCCACCGTTAGCTCGGGGCCTCGTCAACTTAATGACGGGCCCCTACCCCGCCCGGCACCGCGTGGAGGTGGTGGTCGGACTTTGCCGGGCGCACTTGGCTACCTTTTTTTTTTTTTTTTTTTTTTTTTTTGTTAACGAAGAGTGAGCATATTCCATCCCCCTCTCCGACTCACCCAACTCGACCGGTACGCTTGTGGTGCGTATTACTTCATGCGGAGTCGTGTGTGCGGTTGCACCCTGGGTCACGACGCATCTTCTGCGGCGATCTGGTCCGGTGATTCTGCTTATTACGCTGCTTTCCGTGGTGCGACGCGGTCCCTTTGGTCCTATCGCCCACACTTCGGGTGGGCAATGGGGGGTCTGCATCGTTGGTCGCCACTCCAAGCACGTAAGGCAGTTCTCCTGAAACGAAATTTTGGTGGCGGAAACAAGAAAAAGGAGAAAGAGATAGAAGAAAGCTGAAAATAGAGGAGAGAAGAGAAAAAGAAAGCTGGAAAGAAACGATAAGAAAAGAGATAAAAGATTAGTAACTTTCCAGCTTACAGTGGCCCTTGCGGCGCGGGTGGTTGCCGTGCCGCAGGGCCTGAGGGACCACCATTTGCGTCCTTCGCCCGCCGTCTGGCCCGCCTGCGTCGCCTTGCCGTTGGTGGACGCTCAACATCCCATCTCGCTTGGAGAGTGGAGAAGATTGTCCTGGCGATGGCGTGGACGGCCTCCCACGTATCGCTGCAGGCGCACATTTCCGAGACGATGTTATCCATTGTTACTCGGGAATGGCACCGCTGCTGCATCTCGTTCCGGATCCGATCGAACCGTGGACAGTGGAACAGCACGTGTTCAACGTCTTCCACGGCGTCCCCACATTCGGGGCAGTTGGGCGAGCCTTCCAGGATGCCTTTCTCGACGAAATAGGAGCGCAAGAACCCGTGCCCCGTGAGGAGCTGGGTGAGGAAAAAGTCGACTTCCCCATGCTTGCGGCTGACCCAGAGATTAATGTCTGGAATCAGCCTCCTTGTCTTCAGTCCTGGTGCTCCTGGTTGCCCTGCACCCGTTGTCCACTGGTCCTGCCAGCGCCTCATCGTTTCCTCCCGTTGCCGTTTCCGTATGTCCGATTGAACACCCCCACTCGCTGCCTTTTCGTCGTGGCAGCGGATATCCTCCTGCATGAGGAGGACTAACGGGGTGGTGTTGGCGACAACGCAAGCGGCATCATAAGACACGGTCTGGAAGGCGCTGGCGACTCGGAGAGCCCCCAGTCGATGCGCCCTTTGGACCGATTTGCGATGGGTCTCCTTGTCGAGCACCCATCGCCCCCAGGTGGCAACTCCGTATCGGATGATACTGTTACCGACGTTTACGAGCTGTCTCCTACTGCGGCTCTTAGGACCACGCTTATTCGGCATCAGGCAGGTCAAGGCATTCGTAATCCGTGAAGCCTTATTGATCACTCTTTCCAGATGCCGGCTGTGGTGCTGTTTGCGGCAGAGGTCCACTCCCAGGTACTTCAGCGTTTCCGTGGATTGGATCGAGTGACCGCCCGCTTGAAGCTCTGCGAGCTGCGGGACATGATGAGTACAAAAAATCATGAACCCGGTCTTTTGGTGGGCAAGTTCCAAACCGACTCCTCGCAGCCACCGCTCGATCCTCTCCAGGTTAGCCGTTGCTAAAGCGCTGACCTGTTCCGTGGTCCTTCCCTGAAATGTGAGCTTGATGGCCCGTCCCAGGGCAGCGCGTGCGTCCGACTTTATTTGACGCCTTTCCTCGCGCTGCTCCTCGGTCCGAGCCCGGTTGTACCGCCGTTTCATTCCATGAAAATGGCTGCGCAACCGATTAATCTCAGACGTCCACCAATAAACTGGCCGCCGGCCCTGTCGCCTTGGGGGTTGCCTAGGCATGGTGCCATCACAGGCCACCGTAATGGCCTGGGTCAGCTCCTCTGGCGTAGCAACATGCCCAAAAATGTCCTGGTCCCTCAAGATTTCAACGAACAAATCCTTGTCGAAGAATCTTGTGGACCACCTTCCCCCATTCACTGCTGAGTGTACCTCGTTATTGGCGCGCTGTCTCGGAACCCTGCCGACCACAAACTTGATAGTGTTGTGGTCACTTGGGGTTTCGTCACACACGCGCCAATTATTGTCCCCTACCAAGGAGGGGCTGCAAAAGGATACGTCCACAATGGAGTTGCGACCATTTGCCCCAATCCAAGTGCTCTGGTTGCCCTGGTTCAGGAGAACCAATCCCAGAGCAGCCGCCGCATCCATCACAACTCCCCCCCTAGATACCCTTTCCCCATCGTTTGGCCTCCGCTCCATCCCCCATGCACCTGACCAGGCGTTTACATCACCCTCGATCACGGTGTCCCGATTCCGTGGGAGTACAGACACAATTTCGGTCCATTTGCGTTTGTACTCCTCGACAGTCAAATCGGAACCCACGGGTGGTAGGTAGACGGAACAGAAAACGATTCCCCGCATCTCGACCCCAACGAAGTCCTCGCGTTGGTTGTCAATGATGCGCTGAAAAGGATAATCCCCAACTGATACCACTGCTATCCGACCAGTGGTATCGGTAACCCAATTGCTGTTATTATTCGGCACCCAATAGGGGTCCGAGATAATCAGAATATCACAACCCTCGGCACGAGCACTTTGCAAAAGCAAGTCTTGTGCCGTTTGGTCATGATTGAGGTTCTGTTGGAACACTCTAATCATGACTGGGCTGTGGGGTTACCTTTCCAAAGTAGCGGCAACTGCGCTGGCCCAGCGAATGCCCGATTGCGTCCGGGCCCTCGCATCCCAAGCACTTCCGCTCCCTAGTGCACGGTCCCTCGTGCTTATCTTTCGCGCAGCGGTGGCATTTGCTACTGCGGTCCTTGCCACGGCAACGGGCAGCAGTATGCCCGTATTCGTAGCACCGGTAGCACTGCCGCCGACGCTCCAAAAGCCGAAGCCTGCAGCATTTGCTGAAACCGACCGTGTATTGCCTCGCCAGGGCCTGGTCTGTCATCGCTATTGCTGGGCAGTCGAAAAATGCGACCAACGTACCGTAATGCGTTTTTACGGTCGTGATCTGGTCGCTGAAAATTTCAACGCCCAGCGCGGCACTCATTTCCGAAGAAATTTCTTCGGACGAAGTGCCAGGCGGAATGTTGGTGCAGTTCACCCGCACCGAGGGTGTCCGCGGACGGCATTTTGCTTTGCCATCAAGGGCCGCAGACACCTCTCTCCAAAGGGTCATCGTTTCCTGGTGCGACATTGGTGCTAATTCCAGGAGTAGATGACCCTTAAAGTTTGTGCGAATTCTCTGCACATCCTCTTTTTTCACCGTTTCCCTCAGGATAGGCATCATGTCTGCGTGCTTGAATCCCCCAATTGATTCAAGCTCAATGGCATTTGGCATTCGGCCGGCCCTGGGATTAGAAGCAGGTGCCGGCTTTTGCTTGGGTTGGGAGGCAGAAGGTGGCGTATTTGCGGCGAGGCTGGCTGCTTCCTCAGCTTCACGCTGCTTCTTCCTCTCTCGTCTCTCCCGGCGCACGGCGGTCTTCCCCTTTACCGTCCGCCATTCTTGCGCCCCCTCTTGCCCTTCTGATGGTCCAGATCCCTGGTCCGCCGAACAACTTTCCCCTTCGCAAGGTTCCTCTGCCACAACTACCTTAGCATTTTTCCCCTTCCCACCCTTTCCCTTCTTTTTGCCCTTTTTTCCTTCCTGACCCACCAACTGTTGTCCCTGTTCCCCATTTCCTCCTGTCTTGGCCTCGTTCTCCCTTACGATCATGTTGTACATCTCCCGCATAATTCCCCCAAAAACAGTGAAAAATTTTGTGACATCAGTCTCGTTCAAAGGCAAAGATCCCAGTTGCGGCTCCTGATTAGGGCCTGCCAAAGGCCCTAAGTCTTGCTCCAACACCGGGTCCTCCACCACGAGATCCTCGGTTCCCGTTCCCACGTCAATTCCGGACCCCGCCTCTCCTAGCCAAATTGCAGGAAGATTGTGCAGCAGGGCTAATACTGAGCCAATTCGCTCTTCCCAATTAGCGAATTGGGGCGTTTTGGCTAAAATAGCCCTTTGCTTCACGGTGTCCCTGACAAACAGCATGAGCTCATGTTTTGCTTTTTGCAATGGGCCCATGGGATTTGACTCTGCTGGATATGCGGTAGCGAAAAATTTCCTGTCATAAATTTGCCCTGCCTTAGAGCCCTCCCCTTGGCTGTCTTCCACAATCTGCGGGAGAACAGAGACCCTTTTTGATTTTCCCTCCACCTCTACCGAAGTAGCTCCTCGTACGGCAGGTGCCTTGGAAGCCATCAGCTGGGTTGTTGATGCCCGTCTACCAAAGCTGGTGGCCGAAGCCTTACACGGGGACATCGTTCCCAGCGAGCTACGGCGGACGGAATATCTACTCGTCACTGCCTTCGAGGGACTACTTCTACGAGCTAAAGTGGAGCGTGTGTTCATCACCATTTTACTACTGGTTAGTTTCTACGGTTAAATTCTATGCGGGTTATTATGACTGTCTACTGATTTTCTAAGGAATTTCGCAAGTAGGTTGATTGATTGATTAATTAAGTAATTATTGTCAGAATAGGGACGAATTTAATGTCAAACTTTTTAACGGGAAAATGGATTTATTGTCAAGTTTAAAAACGTTAGATGTCAATGGATTCCGCGCTGTAATCAAATTGTCAATTAATTTTTTGTCAATATGATGAGACGTTTGATGTCACTGTCATTCAAGTTATTGATAAAATTGTCAAATCTATTTGAGTGTCAATGGTACCGTGATGTTTTACGTCAATGTCTAATGAATGCAATTTGATGTCATGGGAATATTCAAATAAGATAATTAAAGTTATTTTTCAAATTGTTGCAACGGAGCAAGTATTAACTGGGTTAGATAGTATTAATAAATAAAAGAAAAAGCTTAGGAAGCGATTTAAATGATTGAGAGCGGATTTAAGTAAACTTTAATTTAATGTAGAAAAGGGAAATTTCATAAATTGAAAGAGTTTTTCGAGGTTAAAATTTTAGTTAAATAGCTGTCAGTCTATTTGTTGTCAATAACGGTAACTGTCAGGTTTTAACAAGCTGTCCAAACAATTTAAATGTCAACTATATATGACGTTGTGTTGTAAAAGTTTTTTAAAGAATTGAATTTATTATTGTGTAATAAATCGTCAATTGAGCAAAAGCGATTTGATTTAATTTTATTGGTTGAATATAAATAATTTTTTTTATATGAATTATTATTGAATCGGTTGCAGCTGTCAAAAATCATAAATTATAACTGTCAACCAATTCAAGATGTCAAAGTGACGTTAGGTGTCAGATATATTGAGCTGTCAATTTGATTATGTGTCATCGTTGAATGTCAAGTGTCAATTCAAACTTTATTGTTATTAATAAAAAAGTTTATGTTTAATAATTATTTAAACTATTTAAATCAGAAAACTAATTTGTTATTTTTATACTTGCAAAGAACCGGGAGAAAAATTAACTACGTGATTATTAAATTTCTACTTGTTAGAGGGTTATGGTTGGAGCATGCGTTTTACCATTTATAAAAATTTATTGGAAATATATTGTTAAATATTGGAGTTTGTTTAATTAATTTATACTAAAACTTTTACAAAGCGTATAGATGTATTAATGAATTAAGACTGATTTTGTAAAGAAATATAATAAGATAGATTGTAATGTTAAATTTGCTTCTCAAATTGTGGAGCGTTGAATTGAAATTTGTAATTAATTAATTTGCTCTATTGTGCTTAAGGCGTTGTTAGTTAATTATTTTAAATAAAGAATTTTTTTTAAACAATTATTCGTTTAAATATTTGAGTGAAAAATATTTTTTTTTTTAAGTTGAGAATAAATTCGCTCATGGATAAAAACTGAACTGATGATTATTTTAAAATATTCGCAGAAGGCTTTCTATGTGAGATTTGAGTTTTTTTCAGAGTTTTTAAGATTTGAATGAAATGAATGAAATGAATGAAATTTAGGAGTGCTTAAAAGTGACAAACTACGTGAGGAGACGTGTGTGCTTCAACGTTACAGGTAAAATGGACCAAGTGTCCCGTTATATTTTTGGCTATGCTACGGGATACAGGTAAAATGGGTTTCCGTTCACCTTGCTCTACGCTCCCTTACTTGAGATTGGTTTGGTAGTTTTACGAGAGTTTTGAAATTTGGTTAGGATAGATTTTGAAAATTTAAATTGTTAGTTCTACTGGTTTGGGAAATTATTCTACTTTACGAATGGTGGTTCCAAATGTGTTTGTGAAGTGTTTTGAAAAACTATTTCTATTGTTAGTTTTTTATATATATTATGAAATTTAATGCTGAGGGGGAGAGAGAATCGAAAAAAGAAAATTATAATAAAGGTTTAGTTTTATATAATAAAGGTTTAGTGCGGGAGCTAGTTGAGATTGGGTTAGGTTGTGAATGGGATTTCAAATTCTACTCTATAAAACTTTAAACTATTTGCCGGTTTGGAAACTCTCGATGTTTCTACGCCGCTTCGAGAAAATCTCGTCGCCGGAACAGATGGAATCGGGAATCTCGCACACAACACACACTAAGCACAATGTTCTCGTGGACCGCTCAACGAAAGCTTATTTGCTGAAGGCTTAATTTAATTAATTACGCAGATGGCGATGCTAATTCATTAATTGTGTAATAATATTTTTAAATTTACAGTTTGTTCTTGCGGAGGGCGATTTAATAAAATAATTTTGTTTGCTGAGGGCTTGATATAATATATTGAATTTCTAAGGGCAAACCGTTAAATAAAATAATATATTTGTTAAAAATCATAAAATGTGTTGCAGAAGGCAACTGTTAGAAAGCAATTTTATTTCTACGCGGAGGGCGATGATAATTTCCCGACGGCAAACTGGGATTTATAAAAAGACAATTTAATAAAAAAATTAAATAAAATTTAATGCAGAAGGCTTTTGGCAATCGGAACGGTCAACACAAGAACACTCCACTTTTCATACACACACTAGTGATTCCAGCCGAATTCTCAACGAAAGCTTGATGCAGAAGGCTTATTAATTTAATAAAATAATTATATTTTAACTGCAGAAGGCAATGCTTATATATCTTATTTTAGAATTTTCTCAATTATTAATTTAAATTTTTTGCAGAAGGCAGTTAATAAAAACGCTGAAGGCGATGCTAAATTCCCGTCGGCAAATGTGGGTTTGTAGAATTAAATTTAAATTTGCAGAAGGCTTAGACATTAGCAACCTAGACCTAGAGGAGAGCACACGTTTCTCTCAGCTGCTAAGACTAACAAAATCCCAATCGCATCACGAACAAAATCTATCCCCTCTACCCATCATGGGTAAGGGAAGGATAACAAGGGGAAGCCAATCCCAGGCGTTGTACTCGTAAGCTAACGATCAGCCTATACAAAGACGCAAACGTTCAACCACAGAGAACAGATACGCACTGCTTAGTGATATTGGTGATAACGAGCCGGCACCGAAGCAGAAGCTCATACAATCAAACGCAAAAGATGCACGTGTATCGAAAATACCACCAATCACTGTAAAATGCTCATCGGTGACACTAATACACAAGACCATCATAGCTGCGGGTGTAGTGAGATATAATACAAAATCAACGTATCACGGTACAATAGTGCAATTAGACGAAGTCGATGACTTTAAAAAAGTGGTAAGGGTGTTTAAAGAAAGAAATGTCAACTTTCATACGTACCAGTTAGATGAGGAAAAAACAACAAAAATAGTTTTGCACGGTCTAATAGATCTACCAATCAGTGAAGTGGTGGAATTGTTGAAGGAAGAGAAAATCGTGCCAACAGATGTGAAAAAAATGTCAGTAAAGCAGAAAAAATACGACGAACATGCGGTCTACTTGCTACACTTCCCAAAAGGTAGCGTTAGTATGGAGCTGTTACGTTCCATTCGCGCCATAAACCACTGCAAAGTAACGTGGGAATATTTTTCCACAAAACCCGGCCCGATGCAATGCAAAAGGTGCCAGTTATTTGGCCACGGTGCAGCAAATTGCAATCGTATCAAAAGGTGTAAGCTGTGTGCTGGTGAACACGAGTCATTGACCTGCCCACTTACTGCAGGACCATCATCTGGGGACGGCCGTGTCCCCGAACACAAGCTTAAATGTGCAAATTGTGATGGCAACCACACGGCAGGGTTCATAGGTTGCCCCAAACGACCAACACGTATGGAAAAAACAAAATCTAACTCATACACTAATAAAAGATTTGATTTAAGGAATGAAGACTTCCCACACATGCCGAAATCAACACCACTACCAGGTTGGAGACAATACCAACCCAAAGATAAAACGAATAGCAGCAGTAGTAACGATACAGGGCTTTTCGACCGAAATGAAATCTTGCCAATAATAGGTGAAGTGATAAGTAAACTGCAAAAGTGCAAATCCAAAGAAGAACAGCTGATGACCATCTTTGAAGTTATCACAAAATATTGTATGCCATCAAAATGAGCTCTTCTATATTGAAAGTTGCAAACTGGAATGCAAATAGCATCCTTAAGAAAAAATTAGATGTAACAAATTTCCTACAAAAGCATAATATCGACATTATGTTAGTAACAGAAACTTTTTTGAAAACGCACATTAAATTTAGTATTCCTAGTTATACAATTTACAGATTAGATAGAACAGAAGGACAAAAGGGTGGAGTAGCAATATTCATAAAAAATAGCATCAAGCACAGAATAATGAAATCACTCAATTTAAAAGTAATTGAAGGAATTCGTATAAATGTAGAGACTTCTTCTGGTAACATATCATTTATCTCGGCCTACCATCCAGGAGCGAACAAAAACATGAAAGCGTTTGCAAATGATGTAGTTACTTTAACCAAATTAAACAGCAGTTACTTTATCTGTGGCGATATCAATGCAGTTCATAGACTTTGGAACTGTGCCAACTCCAATGAAGCAGGAAAGGTTCTCTTTGGTAAATTACAAACAGGATTGTTTTCAATTCACCATCCTAATACCCCCACGTATATACCATCAGACCCAAATCGTTGCCAATCAACATTAGACATCATACTTTCGAATAACTGCCATCTAATTTCCACTCCCATGACAATCACAGATCTAACATCCGATCACCTTCCAGTGATTTTCGAAATATTGAACACTAAACCAATAGCAAATCCATGAAAATATATTTACGATTACAACGAAGCCAACTGGCCAAATTTTGTGAATAATATTAACAATAGTATAGACCTAACTCGAATGAATATAAATAACATAACAAATACACAACAAATAGACGATATGATTGCACGATTCTCTTCAATCATATCTGAAGCACATGAACTAGCTGTTCCGAAAAAAATCCGGGACTCTACAATATTATTTTGCCACAAGAAATAACATGCTTAATTCAATACAGAAATATGATCCGCCGCAAATGGCAAAAACACAGACGCTATTCAAGTCTGAAAAACAAATATAATAGTCTGTGCTATCAAATTAATCAAAAACTCGAAGAAACAAGAAACAATATGTGGTCCAAAATACTCATCTCGATGAATATAGAACAATCTAACAAAAACAATATCTGGAAATTTGTAAAAATTATCAAAAACAAGGATAAGTTTATGCCTCCCCTTAAAGAAAACAATCAAACATTACTAAGTCCCCAGGAGAAAGCTAAGGTAATTAAAAAACATTTCGAAACAGCTCACTTTACAACGTATAACTCTATTAGCCCGGTAGAGCGCAAAGTTGAATCAAAAGTTAGACAATTCAACTCCTCAAACAGTTCACTACCACTCGATCCAGGTTTGATATGCAAAACCAGTGAAATTAAGGATTTACTTAAAAAAATTAAAAACAGGAAATCACCGGGACTAGACAATATCAACAACAAGACCCTGAAAAAACTGCCTCCCAAGGCCCTAATATTTCTTAACCACATTTTCAACTGTTGTTTCAAACTAGGCTATTTCCCAAATAAATGGAAGGAGGCAAAAGTTATAGCTATACCTAAACCAGGCAAAAACCATAGCTATGCATCAAACTATAGACCAATAAGTCTTTTAAGCGGGATTGCAAAAATTTTCGAAAAGATCATCGAGAAAAGGCTTCGATTACATGTCGACACCAACAATATTATTCCCTATTCTCAATTTGGGTTTCAACCATCCCTATCGACCACTCATCAATTGCATAGACTTTCAAACCAAGTAAAAAATAAAAGAAAAGGTAAAAAATCTACCGGTATGGTACTACTCGACACGGAAAAAGCTTTCGACACAATCTGGCACAAAGGTCTACTCTATAAATTAATCTTATTAAAGTTTCCAAAACCTCTTATAAAAATTATCCAATCGTTCATGTCAAACAGGAAAAATAACGTACACATAGCTAACGCCATATCAGATCCTTTCCTACCAGTAGCTGGAGTACCGCAAGGAAGCACATTATCCCCACTGCTCTTTAATAACTATATATCTGATCTACCGGAAATGAAAGATTGTAGCCAATATCTATATGCCGATGATTTCGCTCTAACCTCATCAGCAAAAAACCCAAAACCGATAATTCGAACGTTAAACATTGCATTAGCTAAATACTCTAAATACTGTCGCAAATGGAAAATCAAGATAAATGATACAAAAACCGAAGCTATCTACTTCAGTCGCAATACAAGTGTTACGAAACTACCCCAAGAAGGACTAAAAGTAAATAATACAACCGTCTCTTGGAAAAATCATGTCAAATATCTTGGATTGACTGTGGACAAGCGACTAACATACAAAGAACACATAGAGCAAACTATAGTTAAAGCTGAAAAATTATTAAAAGTACTTTATACATTCTTACATAGAAAATCCAAACTCAATATAAAAAACAAGATGCTCATTTATTATAGCTTTCTCCGACCAGTAATAACATACGCTACC